>NW_024723322.1:0-20463 GCF_018991925.1 Homarus americanus
ACTGAAGAGTGTGAAGGTAGTGAAGGTAACAGCCCGACTCAAGAGTGTGAATGTAGTGAAGGTAACAGCCCGACTCAAGAGTGTGAATGTAGTGAAGATAACAGGCTGAATGAAAAAAAGCAGGTAGTGAAGATAACAGGCCGACTGAAGAGTGTGAAGGTAGTGAAGGTAACAGGCCGACTGAAGAGTGTGAAGGTAGTGAAGATAAGAGGCTGAATGAAAAATAGCAGGTAGTGAAGATAACAGACCGAATGAAGGTAGTGAAGGTAACAGGGCGAATGATATATAGAAGGTAGTGGAGATAAAAGACTACTGAAGACAAAGACTGGGATGGATGAATGAACTTCAAAAATGGGTCCTCAGAGAGATACAAAACCTTAGAGGAATAGTAAACAGTCCGAGAACGTTTAGAGTGGAGGACTGTGGTTGCCAACCCTCAGATATGAGGACAGTACTCTCATTGATTGACTGAATGTGCACACGAGAACATATATAAGGAGACAAACACACATATCCAGTATGACTTGTAAGTAACGACTGACAAAATATGATAACCAAATAATATACCACAGAATATTCTCCAAGTAATGGCTAGAGCTACTTGTGAGCAGGGCTGTGCCCTTCTGAAGGTCGAGCTAGTGGCCGAGTTAGTGAAGGTTAAGGATGAAAACTTGATATATAAGGAAGTGATTGCGAGGATAAAGAAAGAAGACTCGAGACAAGGAGACCCCGTGTCTGACGAAAACACAGGCGAATGGAAGGTTGTGAGGAGAGGAACAACCAAACTGGTGGTGAGAAAAGACACCAAGGAAACGACAACAGTGTAAAAACTCTTTTAGTCCTTTGATAGACGAATTGAATGTTCGCATAGTCAGGGACAGGGCTGACAAGGAAGGTACGAAACCCTTATTTGTTGGTGATTCCCAGGTACGGTACCTGGATAGAGATTTTTGTATTAAAAATAAAATTGGATGAGGGTGTGTTTGTCATGGTAGACAATATCTTGTCTGGTAATGAGAACAAACCCATTATCTGCCTCAGTGCAGGAGGCAATGATATTGGCCGGTGTAGGAGTGAGGAGCTCCTTGTGAGTGTCACAGGTGCACCTGGGAATGTCTGAGGTGTACCTGGGAGTGTCTGAGCTGTACCTGGGAGTGTCTGAGGTGTACCTGGCAGTGTCTGAGGTGTACCTGGCAGTGTCAGCGGTGAACCTGGGAGTGTCAGCGGTGTACCTGGGAGCGTCAAAGGAGTACCTGGGAGTGTCAGAGGTGTACCTGGTAGTGTCAGTGGTGTACCTGGGAGTGTCAGAGGTGTACCTGAGAGGTGTACCTGGGAAGTGTCAGGGGTGTAACTGGGAGTGTCAGGGTGTAACTGGGAGTGTCGGGGTGTCAGAGGTGTAACTGGGAGTGTCAGAGGTGTACCTGGGAGTGTCAGAGGTGTACCTGGGAGTGTCAGAGGTGTACCTGGGAGTGTCAGAGGAGTACCTGGGAGTGTCAGAGGAGTACCTGGGAGTGTCAGAGGAGTACCTCATTTGTTTCTGTATGATTGCTCCAATCTACACCATTCAATTCAAATTATTGACAAATGGAATTATATTGAAATGATCAATATGACCTATAATCTCACCTTGCAAGACATCTCCCTGCGTGACCTAATTATCTATTTTCTAGCATCAGTGGTTGAGAATATCGGAAAACCTCTTATACTTTACGAATGGCTTTTGTTTTATTCAAACAAATATATCTTAAAATACCAACGCCATATTGACTGTAAATTGTATAGGCATTCATTTTACCTGTGTGTGTGTGTGTGTGTGTGTGTGTGTGTGTGTGTGTGTGTAATAATAATAATAATAATAATAATAATAATAATAATAATAATTAACGGTTTATTGAAAGAGCTTGGCAGCCAGAAGGCTGAAAATATACAGTTACATATTTGGGGAATGGGTTTCGAATTACAAATAACATACAAGTAACATAAGTGACACAAATAAGACATATAATAACTAGATGGGGAAAAGCTCAAACTACAGTTCATTTCAACATAGTGACAGTGCAAGTAGTAGTGTTTACTGGGAGTGAATACACTGGTTTATTACAAGTTATTGATAATTTTTACAATGGTTGGGACTGGGCTGTTCTTATAGCGATCAGTTCGTGCACGTATGGGCTGGATGCGGTTGTGGTGTCGAACAGCAGCAATTCTAGGGCTAGGGGTCTCAGGTGGTAGTAGGAGCCGGTGTCGAGGATGGTGTAGAAGCTTCTTACCAAATTTGCAGATGAGGTCGTGGTGATGGTCAGTGAGAGTCGAAAGGGTCAGTGTGTTGAGCGCTTCTTGATATGTGGAGTAGGAAGGGGAGAGAATAATCTTGCATGCCCTCTTTTGCACTTTTTCTAGGTGTTTACGTTGTGTGGCGTTTGGGGAGGAAGACCAGGTAGGGGAGGCGTAGGTGAGCTTGGGAAGTATGAATGTTGAGTAAACACTGAGGAGCTTGGATGCAGGAATTCCGAGGGACTTGAGTCGGCGGAGGAGGTGGAGACGGAAACTGGTGGTTTTGACAACTTTATTGAGGTGTGGTTTTCAATTTAGTTTGTTGTCTATGATGACGCCGAGGAGCTTAGTGGAATCTACAACCTGGAGTGTGTTGGGACCTAAAGTAATGGAAGGAGGTGAGACAACGTCGGAGGAGAGGTTGATGTGCATAACCATGGTCTTGGTATGGTTGATGGTGACATGGTTGTTGGTGGCCCAGTTTTGGAGACGGTTCAATAAATCCTGAAGGGCGGTATAGTCGGGAGCATAGTTGTTGACACTGATCCCAATGGTGGAGTCGTCGACATATTTCCAGCGAGCAGGGGTTTCTCTTAAGGGCATCATTGATGAGCATAAGCGTACAGCTTGGCGTCGGTTACTGAGGAAGTCTGTAAGCCATGGTATAAGACTTCTTCAAAACAGGAGGTCAATAGCTTTGTTGATGATTAAATTGTGGTCGACTAGGTCAAATGCCTTGGTGAATTCAATGAAGGCGACAGCAACAGACGTTTTTCGTTTCTCCAGATGGCGGTAAATGTAGTCGAGAAAGCTGACAAGACAGTAAGAGGTGGAGGAAGTTTTCATATTACCAAAGTGCTGAGGATCTACGGCGCCTGCAATTTCAGCATAAGCCCAGTCAAACACAAAACTTTCACAGATTAAGCTGGGTATTGGGGTGATTGCAGTGGGTCGAAGGTGATTTAAGGATTGTGGGCTGTTTTTTGGGGGGCACTGGTGACACATATGAAGTCTTCCAGCCAGCTGGGCATTTGGCATGACTGAGGGAAGCATTGATGATGGAGCATAGGGGTTTAGCTAGCCCCGGGGAGAACTCCTTGAAGAGTTTCATTGGTAAGTCAATGGGGGTGTTGGAGCGTTTTAACTTCAGTTTGTCCAGACGTTTTGCTACTAAGTCAGCAGGAAAGGGGGCTGGTAGGTAAGCAGGGAGATTGGTTGTGTCAAGTCGGGGGAGCGTTTGGCGTATAATAGGGAAATGGTTATTTGATTGCTCAGCTGCGTCAACATTAGTGAGATGGCTAAGGAAGGGGAGGGGGTGTGTCTTATTGTTTAGTCCACAGAGTTGGTCTGCTTCAGGTGTTGCAATTTGGTTGGATAGTGAGACTTCTTTGCAGTGCGTATTTCGCGGATGCCTCGGTTGCGCAGGGACCTGTAGTGGTTGTGGTCAATGAGATAAAAGGCTCTGTCTCTCTGTTGTATAAGTCTTTTGATCCGAGGTGTGATCCAGGGCAAGTCAGCTGGGTGAGATCTTACGGACTTCTCGGGGAAGAAGTGGCGGTGAGCTTCCGTGGTGGTGTTGGTGTAATTTATCCATTTGGTGTCCACGTCATCCACACTAAGTGCTTCAGTCCAAGGATGGTGAACTGTCCACTGCCCGAAGAGACGCACTGCAGAGTCAGTAATCGGCCTGTAGGTCTCTGTACTTGAGTGGGAGTGGCAGCTGGGGACCTGAGCACTGATAGGTGTGTGCTACACCTGAGTCGGTTAAGATTAGGTCAAGGGTATTTTAACCGTGTGTGGGAAGTTCACAATGTGTGTGTGTGTGTGTGTGTGTGTGTGTGTGTGTGTGTGTTTGTTTGTTTGTTTGTTTGTCGTGGATAAATATGACGTGACAACATCATTTATACCGACAAAAAATAATGAATTAAAACGTTTGTTGAATAAATTAATTGATAAAAAAAAAAGTTCCAGCCAGTCATTCCCGAATTAGTTGATCAAAGATTTCCAGAGAGTTGTACTTACACCTGCTCATCATTACCAGTGAGAGGTTCAGTGGTCACCTGTATACAACTCACGTATTCTGTTGAGTAATGAATCCAACGCAACTGACTGGACTAAGGGAGCTTTGAGTGAGGTATTTTATCATGTATGAGAAGAAAAAAATCTTGTGTTTTAAATTATATAAATTAGTTAATTTCTTGGTGTCTTCTCTGTCGATCTTCCCATTCTCTCTGGTTCAGGTCGAGCATCAGCCGGACTCAATATCTCTAAACGAAGCCATTCAATCGACCTCATTAGCGCAGCAATTTGACGCTGAGCTACCACTACCGCCGGGAAGAGACTCGAGGCAAATTCCCCCCTCCCCAGTTCTCATCGTTGGCAGCTGATCGCGACCTTCATCCTGCTGGAAGTAAGTTGGTGAGTCTGTGTAATGCTGTGATGAAATATAGAGACTGACATTATAAGGAAGAAAACTTTACCACAATCATGCTTACTGTTAAACTATAAGTACATTATGTTTATACATGTTAAGTCAAGATAATATTGATAGGGGAGATAAAATCGGCCCCTCTACCTAGACGGCGGGCTGAGAGAGGAGGAAGATGGATTGTGTGTGTGTTTGCGTGTGTGTGTTTGCGTGCGTGTTTGCGTGCGTGTGTGTGTGCGTGTGTGTGTGTGTGTGTGTGTGTGTGTGTGTGTGCTCGTATGGGTTCTTAATCATGAACCAGTAAAATGATCCTCCTCATCTTTCTGGTCTAACACTAAAGCCATACTACTGACTTCTACCGAGGAACACATCAAAAACTCCACCTCAAAATAAAACAGAGTAATTAAACGATCAATTTACACCAAGACAAACAACCAAGATCAATGATAATTAATTTTCAAAACCTGACCATTTTAAAACAAATTACTTTTTCTTTCTAAAACTGGTCGTGAAAAAAGTCAACGTAATTTAAGAGACGAATCATTTTTTATTTAATATTAGTAACGAGATATTTTTTTTCAAATAAGGAATAGTCCATTTTGGGGGTATATGATTAATATTTTTTATTATTATTTTTAGGAATGAGTGGAAGAGGTAGAAGAAAACAAGGAGAAATAAGAAAAATATACCAACTGTGCTAACTGTCTCCTGTACCCTGAAGCTAACACAACGGTGAATGATCACAACACTGCCCTTACCTGTCGCCGCCACATAATTGGAGGTAAGATAACGGATCTAAGTTACGATAAAATCTCGGTGCCAATTTTTTCACCCCATTACGCCTGTTATCATGTGACCTAAGTGAACCATTAGACATGTTAACAGGAGAATATTAACTTAATGATCAGCATATGTCCTCTGCTTCAACAACTGATTAATGACGAGTTTAATCTAATTTAACCCTAACTTGATAAAAACAAAAATCATCTATCAGACTGGTCAGAATAGACGTATATTAAGTTAATTCCAACCAAAATTAATATACAGATAAATATTTAATATACACATTATACAAAATGGTCAATATAAAGTGACACAAATATCCAAAGGCAATACAAAATCATGGTAGCAGTAGAAACAACTTTAACGAGTCTCTCTCTCTCTCTCTCTCTCTCTCTCTCTCTCTCTCAGTAGGAGATGTAAGAGTATGAGCCGTCGTAATCTGCTTATGCACCACAGTCTATACCAACATGGCAGCTGGTATATACGAGGATACTTCAACGTGTCGTAATGTTAGCGTTATATCATTCATAGTGTCAAGATATTTATTAAAACCTCTATGGATGCACTCAGAGGAAAGGTTTATTTGGTTGAGTGTTTCTATTACATATGTACATACGTTTTATAGTATAGTTTCAGATAAAAAAAGGCCGAATATAATAGATTCCTACACGACACATAGATTCCTACACGACATATAGATTCCTACACGACACATAGATTCCTACATGACACATAGATTCTTACACGACACATAGATTCCTACACGACACATAGACTCCTACACGACACATAGACTCCTACACGACACATAGACTCCTACACGACACATAGATTCCTACACGACACATAGATTCCTACACGACACATAGACTCCTACACGACACATAGATTCCTACACGACACATAGATTCCTACACGACACATAGATTCCTACACGACACATAGATTCCTACACGACACACGACACATAGATTCCTACACGACACATAGACTCCTACACGACACGACACATAGAGACACATAGAGACACGACACATAGATTCCTACACGACACATAGAAACGACACATAGATTCCTACACGACACATAGACTCCTACACGACACATAGACTCCTACACGACACACAGACACATGGACAAGAAACATAAGCACCTTCAAAACCTCTAACGAAACATAAACAAATCAAACCAGTGCGTCTAGTGTCAATTCTTAGTAAGGTCAAGGAAGCAGCCATTCAAAAGACTGTCATTCTTATCTAAACAATATTACCTAAAGCAACACATAAGGACCGTTTAATATTTTATCCTAAATTAAATAAAACCATAAAGGATATAAGGATAATTCGTGAGTTATCCAGGAGTAATTTTGAGATGTAAGAGTATCACGGTTTTGAGTGGGGGTCGAATCAGTCGCTACTGTTGGGTAAGAGCACTTGATATAAACACAGAGATAAAATCCGACCACATCAACACAGTTTCTGGCGGGTTCTGGTATAAGTAATGAACCAAGTCTCTTATTCAGATACGGAGATTCTAGCCCAGCGTATTGTGTGGCAGTCTTCCGGAAACTAGATACGTCTCTCGGACCATTTATAAGCTATTTCTGATAGAGTTACGAGATACACTTTCTTATGATAACAGAGAGATTAATATTAGAGATAAGCTTATATAAATCTCTCATATATAGTACTACTGTTCTCAAGGTAAACAAAAAATAATCTGGAAATAATGAAGTTAAGATAATTTCCATAGTCACGTTAATTTTGAGAGGCCTGGCGTTTTTTTTCTGTGTGTGTGTGTGTGTGTGTGTGTGTGTGTGTGTAGGTTTTAGTGAAGACCATTACGTAAGGCTTTATGGATCAGTGTTATTGTGAGATTATTAACAGACGGACGGAACTAGACCAGTAGTACGTTTAACATTTATCTAAACCAGTTGTGAACAATCAGAGGATTTTGTGGAATAAAATTGTATTTAACCTCTCTTGTCTCTTAAGATATACTGTCATGTGTTACGTTTGGGTCAGATTTAACCTGAACTTAACAATGTTAGCCACACAGTGCATGTAAATACCGTACCTCCTACTCTTCACACCCAGTAATAGTCATGCGGGCACCAATACATCACAAGCAGACCTACTGGTTAAAATACCCCGAAGGTATTCGATGGTCCCTACTTTACTGTCTCTGATACTATCAATATTCTGTCAAAAAATATGGGTTATTTTTTACCTCAGAAGACTAGAAGGATTAATAATCACTGCCATAAGTGTTTGAACATCTACCCGTGACGAAAGTAAATTTGAAGAGCTTTACCATGAAGGCTTTATGATGTAGAAATATATAAGGTGCCCGGGGAATTCATAGTAAATAATGTATGATCTTGTTAAGTATTGTTACTTGAGTGTAGGAGAGGAGGCAGGGGAAGGCAGAGTCTGAGATGGATGACTCGAGAGATATAACACGGAGGGGGGTTGTTAAAGACCATCCCTAAAGCATCTATTTGAAGTGGAGGGCCGTGGACGCCATCCCTCAGACCTGAATATGGGTCCACCATTGATATGACTGAACAAAATGATTATCTTGACATGAATTATTTTAATGACTTAATTATCTCGACGAATGAATAATATTAATTAAATTATATAAAATACTGAATAACATGAAGGAATAAGTTAAAAGAACGAATTATCTCGACAAACCTTAAGAATTAATTTATCACAACAAGGGAATTATTATAACGAATTAATTATCACGTCAAAAAATTAATTATAATAAACTAAGGTTGTTCAGGGTGGATCAACGAAGTCAAGGAGAAGCAATGAGTCTTCACCTCTAATCAACATAACCATTAACTAAGAACACAGTTTCCTTAATCCTCCCAGAGATCCAATTACATAAGAATCAACCCGTATTACTAGGAACTCCCAATTAAAAGCCCCTGTAAACTCTCACCTCCACCTCACTAACAAGACAGATAGATTGGCCACTTACCCATGACATGATGATAATGAGGTCGCGAGTTATATGGTTAAGGGACAACAACAGGAATGAGACAATACCGACCCCTCGCTTCTTTCAGCATGTTGTGAGAGTGTTGTTGACTAATCAATGGATCATCGTATACAGATACACAAAGACCCCGATTGTATTATTCTCGTCTTCCCCCCCCCCCCCCCTTCTCTCTCTCTCCTTTTCCCTCTCCCTCTCTTTCCTTTTCCCTCTCCCTCCCTCTCTCTCTCTCCTTTTCCCTCTCCCTCCCTCTCTCTCTCTCCTTTTCCTTCTCCCTCCCTCTCCCTCTCTCTCCTTTTCCCTCTCCCTCTCTCTCCTTTTCCCTCTCCCTCTCTCCTTTTCCCTCTCCCTCTCCCCACTGTTCTAATATTCTACCTCATTTGTGCGTTTGTGTGTTTCAACCTGCCCCTGGTTCAGCCACACCTCCACCATCCATCCAGGTTAACGATACTACCCTCTCTAATATTACCCACTTGGAGAAACCTTGGCTCCCACCTGCCCATCACCGCAGACATCGATGAAGAGATTCAACATCGGATCAGATGTGCGTATCAAGGCTTCGCCAGACTCCGTATCCGTGTTTTCAGCTGTAGGGAGCTGAAATGTTCTATGAATCTGCTCGTATATGGATCAGTGGTCCTTCCCACCCTGCTGTATGACAGCGAGACATGGGGTCACATACAGGAGGCACCTCAAGGCACTTGAAATTTTTCACCAACGTAGTCTACGTTCCATCCTCTGGGTTCGCTGGGAAGACAAGAGAACAAATGCCAGTATTCTCGCTGACACCAACTGTAGGAGCATCGAGGCTACCATTATCCATGAACAACTACGCTGGACTGGCCATGTTAACCGCATGGACGACAGTAGACTGCCAAAGCAGCTACTTTATAGTGGCTTAATGAATGGTAAACGTAACGCTAACGTGCAACTGAAAAGGTATAAGGATAGTCTTAAGACAAACCTGAAAAAGTACCAAATCGACTCCATCACCTGGAAGACGATTACTCCACACCGTAACGCTTGGAGGAGCACCACACGAGAAGGTGTCAATACTTTCGAGTTAGTCCGACTGCACACCGAGGCAGACAAGCGCCAGCTACGGAAAGACGCTGCCGCTGCCGCCCCTTCCGCACTAGATGTAGCCCTCCACATGTGCAACATCTGTGAACGGCCCTGTCTGTCCCGTATCGGCCTCTTGAGTCACCTCAGAACTCACCAACGAAGGTGACATCCTTAATAACTCATATCATTGTGTCCTAGCTCGATGATCGTCATACTCGATTCCTAGTGACAGCAAAGTAGTAGTAGTAGTAGTAGTGTGTGTGTGTGTGTTTGTGTTTGTTTTGTTTCTGTGTATGAAAGTTTGCTCGTATGTATGCGTCCGTAAAGGCGTGTACAGTATTTACTTTTAAATTCATCCTCACTCATATACTTGCATGATATATTGCTGTGTTTATGTATATATGGTTCCCTTATCGTATACAGTATACAGACATCCATACGTACATGACTAAATATTTACGTATACGTGTAAAGAACAAAACAGGTGACAGCATCAATAAACAAAAGAGAGCGCTGGCTGTTTCACTCTAGGCCTCTCTCTCTTACTCTCCTCATCAGCAGCTGTTGAAGAATTTTACGCTTCTGTTGTATATTAAAGCATTATGGTAATTCTTGGTGGCAGTCGGCGGGACCCTGGCTGGTGGAAGGTCATTTTGAAACTCTAGGAATTTTCGGGAAAAATCTACGAGTTTGTGGAGGAAATATTGTACATGATTATTTTCCCCCTCACTTTCTTCCCTCCCCACCATAACCTCCCTCAGGTAGTTGTGAGACTGAGGGAGGGTGAGATGAGATAAGTTCAAGATTAGTTAAGTTATGGAAGTTTAAGATTAGATAAGTAAGGTCATGATTAGGTAACTTACATTTTGGATTAGCGAAGGTTAGGGTAGGTTAGGTTAAGAAAGGTTAGTTAATTGTTAAGTTAAGGCTTCGTGAAGAGGGATTTTCTCACTGTTTATTTGAAATCGATGTCAAATATTTATGAGGGATTATTTTACATCAATTACCTCCTGGATACTAAGACGAGTTTTCTCGACGAAATTAAAAACAAATTAATTAATTTTTCTCATTTTATTTTGTATATCCTTATTGGTATTTCTATTATCATATTTCTAAAACTGGATCTTATCATTTAGTAAAAAAACAACAATATGCAGGACACCTAACACTAATCTTTCATAGTGTTGGTGATAATCCTCCACCTATGGTCGCCTACATAGTGTTCTGGCTCTTATAATTTCTAATTAAATAAGCTTGAAAAACATTAGAAACTCGGTAATAACCTCATAACCATAACATCAAATTTTCCCTACAATGAAGAACATATACAATGTCTTTTAAATATCAAACTTGTTCAAAAACTGGTTCATTAGACATTAACCAATACCTAATTATCTGTGCAGAACAAATGATAAATACACACACTGCCAATAAGCAATCATACGTAATGTTTTCCTTCAAACCGGACTACATTCGGGAAGTCTAGTGAATAATGATCAGATGTTTCGTTATTAAGTAGTGATTGGATATTTTGGTTAATGTAGTGGAAGATCAACTGAAAAGCTATTTATCTAATATAATCTTCACCATTGCTATTGATCTCTGACATCATCATCATCATCAATATTCCCGTTATCACTCACTGTCACCACCATCACTACAATCATCAATGAACACCATCTACTCCCTCATGGTAACCCTCACCAAAAGTACCATTATCTTTTTCCTTATTCATAATCATCACATCAGAACACAAATACTTCTCATTATTCTATTTTTATCACAAGTTTTATCACCATCACTACCTTTCCTCGTAACCACCATCACCATCCTCACCATCATCATATTTACGAATGACCATCACCACACCACATTCTAACACCATCTTGCAAGCAATCATCACCATACCACCATCACATCACCATTATCATCTCCATCACCACCAACATTACCCCCATCACTGTCACAATCACTTAAACTCTAATACTTCACAATTATTGACTGTAACCCGTAAGTAACGAGGAAACCCAAAACTGTTCGTTCCACAAAAACAATGAAAATAGACTCAGTGTGAATAAATACGGGAATTGCCTCATATATACTATTTTAGTGTTCATTTCGTTTCCTAGCTGAAGCTCTCTTAATGGAATCCAACACGCTATACGCTTTTGTTAATAGAATTTGTCGGTCTCTATTGTTGTACTTTTGTTTCCTCGCACGATGGCTCTAGTAGGTGTGAGGTAGAGCGTCTTACTGGCTGGATGGCTCACGTAGCTAAAAAATCTCAAGATCTCTTCAAGGTATAGTGATCATGGGTACCTACCTACCACCTGCTGGCTTGTAGTACAGGCTCCTCCTCCTCCAATAGCTGCCATGGAAGATATACAAACGAAGTCAGGTCCTGGTAAGCCGACAGCAGCTGGAGTTAACTGTGTACAGTATATCTTTTACCAAAGTATTATCCAGTCCTTATTGGAACTAAATATAATGAAAAAAATACAAGCTATGATGTCGATACCAATAAAATATTTTTCACATTTCACACATCAATTTTCGTATATTAACCCGTCTGTTTTGAAATGATAATTAATAGGCTTTATTGTATGGTGAAACGAGCGGTGTGGGATGAAAAGGGGAGCTGACGGAGGTAAATAATAGAATTTCGCGCTACCTGTCAAAACACCACATTCCAGGTAAAGGCTGCGGTCATGTGAAGTCAGGGTAAACAAAACCACAGCGTATCATTCTATTATATAACCAACTTTGTGATTATTTCGTCGCACGTACAGTATATAGTCACAGCTCTAAGGTCAATTAAAAAAAGATGTGAACACTTTCTAATCTTCTAAGCAAAACCTTGCGATGGCGTTACAGCATGTCTATATGTTTACTTGCTCCACAACCTCTCTGTGCTGGTAAAAAAAAGGATATTTTAATATTATAACCTTTAAAACTAACTAACTTACTTCACCTCAGAGTAAATCGTCGACTCGGTCCTGGTAAATGATTAAGGTAAACAACAAATCAGATACTAACTGCAAAAAAAAAAATGGAGAAAATGTTTGTAATGTGAAGAGACGTCGTTTTGTTCGTCTGGAAAATTGTTACATATGAGATAATATCACTGTTTGCCGACGTGTTCATCTTGACACTAGTGGTATGTGCCAGTATCATAACCCCTACCACAGGACACCAAAGAGACTATTTGCCCGCAGTGCTAGACAGGTATATTCACCGTGCGCGAAGAGTCCTTTTGTGGAACAGGTCGAGCGTGTAAATCTCTATTTCAAAAGCAGAGAACTATGAATGATCCAAGATGGCGGCGTTCATGGCAACACGGCTAGTGGGAGTGAACAAACACGAGGAAGTTGGTGGCGCGTGAGACAACAACACCCTCACAAAGTCACCTCAGATTACTTCTTACACGTGGGTGGTCGGTCCACAGTGCCGGGAACAAGTGTTTTTGAGAGAGGGTGACGCTACTGAAAACGTCAGAGTACTGTATAACTTCTATAATACTTTTTTTTTTAATTTTGTCTAGATTGTGATAAAAAAAACTAGACTTATAGACAAATGACATTAATAAGACCAGCTATTTTCGTCAACATCAGCAGTCTTATAGTGTCTTGAGTATGGGGGTGAGGTTCTGTATCAAGATAACGTGAACTACAAAACGTACAGTTGACCACAGGTATAGTGTTTCACCCCTCGGCGGCCTTTCCCAACAAATCTCAAGCACAGTTTCCGATTTTTTTCTAGCATCGTCATCAAGTTTTTTTTTCCTCTCTTCAGTCACCAATGTTGTGCCTCTTTGTATTGTACACCTTCCTTTCGCTCTTAGTTTAATATTGAAGTTTTTCAGTTTACTTTATAAGAGAGTCAAGTTGTCACAGTTGTCTTGTCTACAGAGAAAGAGTCTCCGTCCTGTAGCTACATTTTGATTCAATTAAAAAACAAATCACGTTTAGGTTAAATTATGATATAACTAATCTTCGGCCACATATCCAGACTATCAAATATCTAAACGTATTGACAGATTAACCAGACAGAGAGATTTATATAGTATTCAATAAACAGCTAGAATCCATTTTAGCATTTCTCTAATCCTGTGCACTCGAGACCTCTGTCACTAACCAATCCTCAGGCCACGGTCTCTCGTCCTTACTCTTCATCATCTTTCTTTCATTTATCAAATTCTCTCGTTTCCAGAAATATAATGTCTTCTTCATCTACTCGATCACAACACCTGTCGTACAGCAGCTGATCCACTCACCTCTTTCATATAACCCCATTACATAGTTCGTTCCCTCACACCTGTGTGTTCGTAATGTCACGGGTTTATCTGCGTTAATTTCAAGGTTGTTATTCTCACACTGTATAAAAGGGTTTTTTATATCCGTACCTTAACATCCTAAACGTATACTTTCAGACACTCTAGCACAGAAAAACACGAGTCCAGGTGTGAATATACGAGACTCGCTTGTCACTCTAGCAACACCACGACCACATTGACCACGCACCGCTGCTTACCTGCACGCCACGACCTCAGGTGATCGTTATGTATTACCCCATGAATCTTAGAAAAAAAAGTATGTAAATTTAAAAAATTATATAGTATTCATTACGTATTGCAATTTGACGGCCATCCATATAAATAGTCAATTAACTAATGATCATGTTCTTATATTTGTACAGTAAATACACACCCACGTATATTTTTTTCTGGAAATTAATACAAAAATCTGCATACTTCCACGTAACATAATAACCACTAGCAGGCCCCCGGTAGGAAGACACAGTAGACTTTGTTATATCTCTTATATACCAAATCAAGAGTAAAAGAAAGAAATGTGGAAGTAATAGTTGAAACTTTATAAAAATTGCATATTTTATTTCCAGATTCTTTCTATCATACGACCATATGACTAGAGACGTGTTGCTGACTTCATAATTCAGGTGTCATCTTTTACCTGTGTAAGCACCTAACCTAACCTACCTGATCTTGTCACTTGCCCTCCGTGGAGTTATACATTATTTCCCGATGCAACATAACGTATTGTCACAGACCATTGGGTATCTGTCATTCTTCTTTCGTACAACTCAAACTTTATGAAACACAAAAAAGTTAAGAAGTTTCATATCAGAAAATCTTGCTTCCCACGACCTGATTCTACCACCTCCATTCCAGTGAAATGGAAAACGTGCATTCATGCGATCCTGAATAATGTTTGTGTAAAACTATTGGACACTATCATGTTAAATTACAACCACGTAGAACATATTATCTGAGAGGAATTGAAACTTTAGGAGTGACGTAAGCATGTCAAGGTAAATTACCCCCCCCCCCCCGTCATGATAGAAACTGAAATCTTCTCACTTTCATTCATACAAAACGTGAGTGCCTCTGTCATTCATTCATTCATTCACTCGTTCATTCATATCTCTTGGCTTTTTATGAGCTCAGATAGTTTAGTTCACCTTAAGCTCGTGTGTGAAAGACAGTTGTATCAGCGAAGATAATGTTATCCATAAATACTTACGTTTCACTTTACTTAATCAAATCAATCATTAAGTGTGGGAGGAGGAGAGGGGGGGGGGAGTGCCAAAGTATTTGTATGGGTAGAGTGCCAAGGTGTGTGGGGGAGGGGGGGGGAGTGCAAGGGTATTTGTAGGGGTAGAGTGCCAAGGTATGTGGGGGAGGTGGTTACATGAGTCCCAGATCTCTGAAGATAAACATCTACCATATACCTTAATTAATGTACATGAACTCTGACCATACCTGTGAACCTTTTGATCTGCTAACATTAGTAGGGAGAAAAACATAGTACATCCTGTAAAATTCTCACCAGGAAATAAAAACACTTTTAAGATAACATTTTTACTCGTAACACAGAATTATTACACAACAGAAGTAAAATGTGTGACGTGATCTATCAAACGGTGATTATAGGAGTCTTACTTATAAATTCGAAAACACATTAATTAAAAGAGTGATAGACTCGAGCCTGCCAGGTGTTCTCCCTGAATCGCTTACTGGATCCAAATATTTTTAGCCCAGGACCAGTTCTTGATTGATGATGGAGCAGGTGATCCTTGGAGCAGGTGATCCTTGGAATGATGAAGCCGACTCTGGCCTCGAGAGTTACTTGATTGATGATCCACCAGGTGAACCTCTCGACGGTGCAGCTTGCCCCTAATCTCGGGCCTTGAGAGTGGCCTGATTGATGTCGGTGTGAAGCTGTCCATCTTTATTCACATACACTGTTTACTCGAGCTGGTCTGTACCTTTTTATTGCTGTTGGAATATAATTTTTTTTCTACACGTACAAGTCTGAAACTGTCTACCGTTGTTTATATACGCTTCTGTTTACTCATACTTGTCTAAAAGTGTTTATCATTGTTAAGATAATACCACATTCTATACTCGTATTGTCTTACATACCAGAAGTGATCACTGCTTATGTCACTACCGCTTTCCCTTTTCCCTTTTCTTAATTGTGTTTATTTTGTTCGTCTCGACTGTCTCTCACTCCGAGTCCGTTTTCTTTTTGGTGCTTCGATTCTGAGTCGAAGCGCGAAGAGGCGTCGTTTGCTTTCCCTTCTCCCCACTATATTTTCTTCCATCATTCGTTCTTTCCTCGCCCGGACCACGCGCAGTGTCTGTTCTTTGTGTCGTTGTCTGTCTCGGGGTTATTGCTCGGATAGGCATCGGATTTCCCACCCTAGATTTTAATTCTCCCTCTGTGTTTCCTCTCGTCCAGGCCCACCCGCTGAGTCGTTACTCGGTTTCGTTTTGAGGCACAGAGAGACGTCTGTAGTACCGCCTTCCTCCCTGCTCCATTGTTTTATTTCTCCTGTTTGTTTTTCATCCCCAGCCCCAGAAGGTGTCCTGCTCGGCCCGAAGGTGTTTGGCCAGATTCCAACAGGATGGCCACTCCGCCTGTTCAGCCCACGCCCCGTGTGTGGACACAGACAGGTTCGACCCGAGTTGCTGTACGGTACACTTCAATGGTCGAACCTGAAATATTAAACAATAAAATTTTTTTAAAACTACCAAAACAGAGTCTGCATGTGCTTCTATTCCTTCAACATCTGCAGATTTGAGGCATATATGAGGAATTCAGGTAAGATAAAGGACTCTGCTAAAGTCACCACTATTAAACACATATCGTGTACTTTGCCAAAATACAAATACTAGTTTCCTTCCTACAGCAAAAACTTAAAAAAAATAATCACCAAAGTACAGCTTCTGCATCACATAGGACAATGCCACTACTGTTTCTGTAATAATTCACAATCTCACCATTCTGATACCTCCACCTGAGTGAACTTCAGTACTAAATAAAAATATTATGCTATGACTTCAACAGAAAGATACAGCAAATGTTAAGAGATCCTAAGTTTTCTATAAATGTTGAACAAATAATTATTTTCACCTGATCATAAAGACCTTCACCAAATAAGGTCAAACATCTACCCATATTCTTGTACCTCCACACACACACTGGAAATGCCATCCCTCAGTGACCTCCACCACCAAGCACTGGAAAGGTTTGGCAGCCAACTAATGCACCACCCTCGTCATCGCCACCTCCTGCCACGGGCAGCCCCCAACCACCTTGCGCAGTCCGCCACTACAACAAAATTCAGCCCTTAAGAGCCCGCACCGATAGATATAAGAACAGCACCATCCCATCTATTGTTAAAATAATAAACAACTCCTGATTTATGTACTGTACAGCCCTGTAAATGTATTCAATGCATATTATATCATTATGTCTAAATCAAATGTAAGTCTGTATATTTTCAGCCACCGGCTGCAACTCTATTAATAAACCGTTTATTATTATTACACACACCTATATGAAAAAAAAGCTACCAGTATAATGTTTAAGTTACTAAAAAAAAATTACATTATAATTTTTCAAACTTTAGATCACAACAAACTTTACACTAATGTAAATTCAACTTGACAATAGCGAGTAAACAGAGTCGGTACAACTAAGAACTTTCAATGTTAATTTTGTAACTCTGAACATACAGTATTGGGTATATGCAGTACTTGCTCTCGAGTGTACCTGTGTTGGTCTAGTCTAGTCTTGGGTAAATTCTCGAAATCATTTGTCAATACAGTTTCGACCTATAAGTAACTAGCTAATCAACCACAAGACCTTCTGTAATCTATAAAATGCTCAAACAAGTATTACCTGTAGATGATGTTATATTTACTCTGAAGATATTTTTTTTTCTGAAACACTGATCAAGTTTTTCAGTAATGTGTGTGTGTGTGTGTGTTTGTTTTATCAGGTCACATGTCTATAACCCAGAAAGAGTATTGACATAATCACTCATCAGAAACAATAACCGTCCCATTTTTTGTCTCCCCTGCAGACTGTTATTTATGATGATGAAATGGTCATATCAATAACCACAGTGTACATAACTGTGTCCCCGTCAGAGATGACAACCAATATGGGAGAGAAATATCCAGACACGGCTATGGTCTCTTATCCACTCTAGCCTTGTGGGGTTCTAAGCTCTATTAGTCACCCTATGAACGCCTTCCCTGACTGACTGGCAAATTTTTTTCTCTCGTGTCCCCAGAAGATACCAGCCCTGGCCTCCACCTTACTCATTCATGGTCACAATTTTTCTCATTATTCCATTTTGCTTTATGCCAAAGGATGTGAAATTTGTATTAATGTTTATTACTATAAGTTCCTAGTTTCACTAAAATATAATTTATATTTCCTACATTCTTTATAAACTCATAACTGTATCTTTGTAACGTTTAACCATCTCAACATAATGTCATGTGTTCCCGATATAAACCTCGAATACAATATATAAAAACCCTATTTTCAGGTTTTATTTTCATCCTATTGTCTTGGTTTTTTAATCTATTTTACTCAATTCTCTGAAGACTGCCGAGGCCTCTAAGTCACCCAGACACTTTTCTTCTGGATTACGGCATTTAGAAAGGAACAAAACCCGCGTTATGGTCATGCGAGGCTTTGTTGCTTAGATCTGTGTGGCTTCTACTCCTGTTTACCTTCCTCTTTATTCACCCTTCACTGGTCTTTGTATAGGGGTGATTACTACTTATAATCGACAAAATGCCTGATGCGCATTTTCCTATGTTATTAGTGTTAAATTTGGTCCTAGTATGTAGTTAAGGCCATTTATATGTCTAGCATTTTAAATATAAACATTGGATGGAAAGATTAAAAGGCAATTATCTTTTTTATAATGACAAAAAGTTAAAAAAAATAAAAACCACACATTGTAATTTTTTTCTCCAATTTCATTACACTTAACTGGAACAATACCAAAAAATTCCCTCACATGATGGTTACTTACATAAAAACATCGATGCATACATAACGAGAGGCTGCATATATAAGTTGACGACCACCATCACTCATAAATAGTTACTGGACATTTCTCTAATGAAGGCAAAGTAGCTTAAATATATCACAGCAAAACACCGCTCATATATGGACCAATTTTTTATGCCATTTATTACTTTACGTATATCATTCACACTAACCATATACAACCTGATTTTCCTAACCTAATATACCGTAAGCTAAATTAACCAAACCTAACCTAAACTAACAAAAACCTAACTTAAACTAACCAAACCTAACCTGAACTATGCCCATTCTAGACTGAAAAGTGCAACAGTAAACTCGGTCGAACTTGTTTGTCTACACAGCCAAATACATGAATAATAAACAATACACAACAGCCTATATAAATACCCAGTACCACCAACTGTGGCTGGAAACAGAGCCCAGCGGGAACTAGACACCGCTATTTACAGTATATATCCACCAGTCGCTCTCACACGAAAAAATTAAATTCAATATCGTTGCGCGTATAGATAAAATGGGACAGTCCATCACACATGCTGGTCAGCGTTATTGATATTACCACACACTGCAAATGACGCTGATGTATCACACCCTATTATCTAATACACTATAATTTATGGCTCCAATTATACCCCATGATCGTTATGGATGAGCCACACAATGAACAAAAAAAATATTGAAGGCCTCAGGTTTTCGTCTCACTGGGAATAAAACTAAAGCTCATGGGTAATTATTCACTTTGTAGGAGGTAAAAAAAAAAGGTTCATCGACGGGGCCATAATCTTTATAATACCACAGAACCATTTTGCGTTTAATAATAAAATCATGACAAATGAGAAGGTGGAGTCATCGTGGTGGTGGTGTGGTGTGGTGGTGGTGCAATTTATATTGTTTAATTTTTCCCACTCACAGCGGCTAGTTTATTATGCACCCCATACACATCCTGTGAGCGATAGCGCAACAGGATTACAGAGTAAAGTTTACAAAGGGTCTCTATAACTAACCCCCGTGGTCAGGATATTATGGCTTTGAATGTTTCTTATAAATGTGAAACAAATAATAATTTTCACCTAAGCATAAGTGCTTCACTAACCAAGGTCAGACATCCATCCATATTCTTGCGCGCGCACGCACACACGCACGCACGCGCACGCACACACGCACGCGCACGCACGCACGCACACACACACCCCTGCTCGCTGGAAATATGTCGACGACTCCACCATTGGGATCAGCGTCAACAATTCTGCTCCAACTATACCGCCCTTCAGGATTTATTGAACAGTCTCCAAAACTGGACCACCAACAACCATGTCAACATCAACCATACCAAGACCATGCTTATGCACATCAACCTCTCCTCCGACATTGTCCCACCTCCTTCCATTACTCTAGGTCCGAACACACTCCAGGTTGTAGATTCCACGAAGCTCCTCGGCGTCACCATAGACAACAAACTAAATTGGAAACCACACGTCAGTGAGGTTGTCAAATCCTCCAGTTTCCGTCTCCACCTCCTCCGCCGAC
>NW_024723323.1:0-13572 GCF_018991925.1 Homarus americanus
ATCATCACTACCATCAGCACTACCATCATCATCATCATCATCATCATCACTACCATCATTATCATCATCATCATCATTATCATCATCACCACCATCATTACTACCATCATCACTACCATCATCATCATCATCATCACCACCATCATCATCACCACCATCATCATCATCATCATCACCACCATCATCACTACCATCATCACTACCATCATCATCATCATCATCATCATCATCATCACTACCATCATTATCATCATCATCATCATTAGCATCACCATCATCATCATCATCAACACCATCATCACTACCATCATCATCATCATCATAGTCATCATCATATCATCACTACCATCATTATCATCATCATCATCATTATCATCACCATCATCATTATCATCATCGTCATCATATCACCACCATCATCATCATCATCGCTACCATCATCACCATCATCATCATCATCATATCACCGTCACCATCATCATCATCATCACTACCATCATCACCATCATCATCATCATATCACCGTCACCATCATCATCATCATCATCACTTCCATCACCACCGTCATCATATCATCATCACTACCATCATCACCACCATCATGACTACCATCATCACTACCATCATCACCATCATCATCATCATCATCATATCACCGTCACCATCATCATCATCATCATCATCACTACCATCATCACCATCATCATCATCATCATCATATCACCGTCACCATCATCATCATCATCACTACCATCATCACCGTCATCATATCATCATCACTACCATCATCACCACCATCATGATTACCATCATCACTACCATCATCACCATCATCATCATCATCATAACACCGTCACCATCATCATCATCATCATCACTACCATCACCACCGTAATCATATCATCATCACTACCATCATCACCACCATCATGACTACCATCATCACTACCATCATCACCATCATCATCATCATCATCGTCATCATATCGCCACCACCATCATCATTGGTATTTTTATTATATTTTTCTTTATTATTATTATTATTATTATTATTATTATTATTATTATTATTATTATTATTATTATTATTATTGTTATTATTATTATATTTTCGGCCCCCAGGCTCTGATGTGGGTCAGTGATCTGTGGCCGGAGGGACTAATCCCCGTTATAAGAAATATGAGCATGTTCACTATATGAACAGGTTCACTACAAGGTTCACTATATCAACTGGTTCATAACTACATGTTCACTGCAAGGTTCACTATATCAACATGTTCATAACTACATGTTCACTGCAAGGTTTACTATATCAACATGTTCATAACTACGTGTTCACTACAAGGTTCACTATATATTCACTATAACAGGTTCAGCCTCTTACTACATTATTTCTTACACCCCACAAACTGAGTCTCTTGTCTAGTCCTCCGCGTGTTGGATTATAATAAAAAATGAACAGTCTTAACACTAACAACGGCAACGAGCGCCGGGCACATCGCCCAGCCAACGAGGGCAAAAAACAGAAAACTCGACCACTTGACCCCTGGGTGACCCGTATGAGGGCCCAATGGGTCGAGGAAAACATAACAGAGTCCGTCAAAGCACCGAACTCCCTATTGGGAGCCGTAATCGGTCCTGGAGGTTCCATTGTCAAGGAGCTACAAAACTGTTTCAAGGTTAGGGTACTAGTTCCTCGCAAGGGAGCCGGGGACGAGCCCATTCTCATTGAGGGCAAACACAAAAACCAAGTTAGAGACGCAGCTCTCCGCGTCAAACAACTCATCCAGAACGAAGAGGAGCGGCGCCGGGTTAACACTCCGGTTAGTCGGAGTTTAAGTATCCCCAAGGCCTATCACAGCAAAATTATCGGGTTCCAAGGCCAAAACATCCGGCACCTGACTTCATCACTGAAAATACACATAATGGTTCCTCACAAATATGATAAAAGTGAGCTGATCACCCTCACAGGTCTTCCTCAACAGGTGGACCAAGGGGTCAACGAGGTATACGATCTGATGAAAAAATTATTCCTCAAAAGGTGATACCAACTCACTTCCTCCAATCCAACTCCTAAAAAAAAAAAATAAAAAAAAATAAAAAAAATTAATAAATAAATAAAAAAATAAAATAAAAAATAAAAAACTGGACCCTCTCACCACTGGCCTCCACGCGGCAGGGTCTGGAAACTCGGGGATTTATCTCTGAGGCTAACAGTGGTTTATTATTATTATTATTATTATTATTATTATTATTATTATTATTATTATTATTAGAGAGAGAGAGAGAGAGAGAGGTAGAGTAAGAAAAATAGATAATTGGATAACGTGAAAGAGATAGGTAGATAGTGAGAGAAAGTGAGAGAGAAAACTTATCTCACCTTTATCAGCGAGAGGGACAGACTTGCCTAGAAGACTGTCTTGACCCGAGAGAAAGTTATTACCTCCAAAACACACACACACACTCTCTCTCTCTCTCTCTCTCTCCACTTATCTATCCATCTATCCATCTATCCATATATCTATCCATCTATATCATAATCTGTCTGTCTGTCTTCCCTTACTCCCAAATTTACCCACAAAACCTAATTATAAAATCCCAAAATACCAAAACATGCACCGATAAAATTCCTGTTATATTTACCAAGAATATCTGTAATTAACTCATACAGAGCGGGAATATATGACGTGTATATAACTTCCCTTCAGCGCAGCATACTACTACTACTACTACTACTACTACTACTTTTTTTTTAAACGTGGCCTCCAGCCTCCCCCAATAGCCACACCTTCGCCACCATTTATTTACCTTAATATTAAATATCCTAATACATAAGAAGCTATCCTATCTGTGTTAAATTAGTTGAGCCGCAGATCTATGCGGCATTCAGTGACTGTAGCCTCATAGACAATATGTGCAGCAGTTGTCGGAGTAGGGGCAGAAGCTCTCGTTCCCCTACTACTACTACTACTACTACTACTACTACTACTACTACTACTACTACTACTACTACTACTTTAAAGTGGCCTCCAGCCTCCCCCAATAGCCACACCTTCGCCACCATTTATTTACCTTAATATTAAATATCCTAATACATAAGCAACTATCCTATCTGTGTTAAATTAGTTGAGCCGCAGATCGATGCGGCATTCGGTGACTGTAGCCTCATAGTCGATATCTGCAGCAGTTGACGGAGTAGGGGCAGAAGCTCTCGTTCCCCTGAGGCAGAGCAAAGCCGACCGAAGGAGAGAGAAGGACAGTCGCCATCTCATCCAGGCTGTGACATAACTTCTGGGCTGCTGCTTCTGTTCGGAGATCAGCTCCGCGAGTCTGGCGTAGAAACATCTTGCGCTTGGGCCCATCCCACCAGAGGTTGTGAACACTAGCGGATTGAAGCTGCCTTGATCGACATTTTGAATTCTCTCCCCATATGCCCTTCTCTTGTCGTTCTCGTTCCTCCTATGTGCAGCATCGAGAGCTAGGTTACGGTGACAAACGGCCATGGGATCAAAAATCCTGATGTCGAAGAAGGCTCGCTGTCCCCGCGTCCAGAATCCTCGAGCACTGACGTCCACACGGGCTTCGTTAGATGTGTTTGAAGTCCTGTGTTGGAGGATCTCGCCATCCAGTGGAAGGAGGGTCAGTTCTACCATGACGTCCCGGCAGGTTTCCTTCAACATATTTGCTGTGAGATCCCTTACCTCGTCATGCCTCATGCATATGAAGCCCCCCTTCTTGCAAACCATGGCGTGATCGCCATCATAGGAATAACCACACACGCATTGGGAGGGCAAACCATCTACTGGCCAACCGTACCTTAGAGCAATGGCATCTGTAAATTCTTGTTTGTTAAGGCTGAAACCATTTGCCCTTATCGGTAACGTAGTTAACCAGTTCGAGGCGCCCACCTCCTGCGCTATAGCTACTTTTTTTGTCAGATTTTCTGGAACCTGCAGCAATAATTGCTGCAACATGTCGTACTACTACTACTACTACTACTACGACTACTACTACTACTACTACTACTTTGCTGTCACTCGAGATCGAGTACGACGATCATCCAGCTATGATAAAATAATATGAGTTAAGGATGTCACCTAGGTTGGTGAGTTTTGAGGTGACTAAAGAGGCCGATACGGGACCGGCAGGGCCGTCCACAGACGTTGCACATGTGGAGGGCTGCATCTAGTGCGGGAGGGGCGGCGGCAGTGTCTTTCCGGCGCTTGTCTGCCTCGGTATGCAGTCGGGTTAACTCGGAAGTATTGACACTTCGTGTGGTGCTCCTCCAAGCGTTACGGTGTGGAGTGAACATCTCCCAGGTGAGGGGGTCGATTTGGCACTTTTTCAGGTTTGTCTTAAGACTATCCTTATACCTTTTCAGTTGCCCAACAACGTTATGTTTACTCTTCGTTCGGTGACTGTAAAGTAGTTGCTTTGGCAGTCGACTGTCGTCCATACGGGTAACATGGCCAGTCCAGCGTAGTTGTTCATGGATAATGGTAGTAGCCTCGATGGTCTCTCACTCCTCCCCTCCACACACACACAACTTCCTCCTGTCTCCCCCCCCACAAACATCTACAAATGTCTCCGCCTCATCTCAGGTTTACCTCCCCCCTCCCCCCACAACAACATCCTGTCATTCTTCTCTCAACACACCCTAATTCTTTTTTCCTCCATTTAATTACCTTCTTCCAGGATAGACTTATTTCCTCTAATTTTTATTTTATCCTCTTAACAAAATCCTAAGATGGTCATTTGTTTGCATATTTTCATTTAATGTCTTATTAATATACTTTTCCCTTCAATTATCATTATTTTCCTTACTATTTACTTTACCAATTTTGAGTTATCATCTTCACACACACACACTTTTATCGATATTTACCGCATTTTCTCTTCTATTTACTTACATAATAACAACACTTAACAACACATAGAAACACACTGTTAACCCACGTAATAGTCTTGTTCGTCCTGGAAAACAAACTGTACCAAACTTGTTATTTCAAACTGCATTTAGATTATTTTCTGTACCTTGTTAACTCTACTTTAGTCCTGTGAAGAATTAAGTTTATTTCCTTCTGTCTAATCATGACACCTCACACCTGTCTTCTTCCACCTCACACCTGTTCTTTACCTGATGATCTTAATTACCTCTATGTCATACCCCCACTTGATATCATTAAAGGCAAATTACTACCTCATAACCACCTCACAATGCCGCCAGGTGACACTCATTTCACAACATAACACACCTGACTCATTAACACACTGGCGTCATACGTGCCAGGTGAGTCCAGGAGGCTTCTTTTAACACATGTATCTTGGTATTTACTCTAACTTGTAAACACGCTTCAAGCCTTTTAGTTTCCCCTTAATAACACTGATCTGCAAAACACGGCGGTAAACACGTCCTTCGAAACCAAGGTCAACTGCACCTACCTGGGGGATTATGGTGAGGAGAGGAGCCAGGCAAGACGAGGAGAGGTGAGGATAGGGGACGAGATGGGACAGGTGAGGTGTGACGAGAAGAGACGAGACGAGGCAAGAAGTTGGGAGGGAAGAGAGGCAAACCAAATAACTCTCCCATTAATGACAGCTACAAGGAGCCGCCATTATCTGCTGCCTTAACAAATTCCTTATAACACAATACAGAACAAACAAACAATCGGACACTACAACACAACATCCACATTCCGTCAATTGGCAACAAAAGACAACCTAACAAGGGTACGTACATGATCCCAAGGACACTAAAGTACGAGAAATGTCCGTGTTTGGTACGTGTCTCTGTGTACAATATTGCTTGTTTTTTCCTGTTCTTATCATAATACAACCATAAGCCCCTATGGTTATGAGGTCTTGAGTGTGGTAGAAGGTAGTAAGGGTTGTAGAGTTACCTGTGTTCGATCCCCCAATCAAAACACAATAGGTGAGTTCAGTCTACACACACACACACACACACACACACCTAACTTTTTCTCCCCTTGCAAATAAATATATTACTTTTGTATCATTATAAGTCCTAAATCACCAGCAGAATACCCCCTAACCTCCAGACAGGGCTGAGGGGGTGAGGGGCGGGAGTGAGGGGCGGGGGTGAGGGGCGGGGGTGAGGGGCGAGAGGGGGAGAAGATTCTTTCCTACATTAATAAAGCCTAAAGATGAACCATTATTTTTTCTTCTCGGGTTCTGAAACATCTCACCTGTTCTGTGTATATCAGTCCTTACGTTTGTCTAATTACAGGTATTTAGTGGATGTGGTGACGGTATGGTGGATATGGTGATGGTATGGTGGATGTGGTGATGGTATGGTGGATGTGGTGACAGTAGGGTGGATGTGGTGACGGTATGGTGGCTATTTATACATATTTCAGTTATTAAATCAAAGATAACAAGATACTGATTATTTTATGTAAAGAACACACAATTACACGTCTTCCTTACACACACACACACACAACACACACACACACACACAACCTAACTTTAAGAGGCCTAACTCCTGAGAGGGATATTGATGTAGCCACAAATATGGAAACGCACAAACCTCTCTCTCTCTCTCTCTCTCTCTCTCTCTCTCTCTCTCTCTCTCTAGATTATTCACACATATCTTTGTAACCAGTATATATATATATATATATATATATATATATATATATATATATATATATATATATATATATATATATATATATATATATATATATTTAAATAAGCTGTTCTTAATAGAGGTAAGGTTAGGTTAGGTTAGGAGTTTATTATACAAGGTGATGTTAATGTACCTGTATACCCGAAGTAATTAATGGGATTATTATTCTATGGTTATTCCCTTTATATCACACAAGTTAAGTAACTAGACGCTAAAATACGTCTTAGAAAAAAATCGTCTTGTTTTTCTCTGGATTTATCATTAGACACACACACACAAAAGGTATATTATATGCATCATCATCATCATTATCATCATCACTACCATCATCATCACCACCATCATCACTACCATCAGCACTACCATCATCACCATCATCATCATCATCACTACCATTATCACTAATATCATCACCATCATATCATCACCATCACTACCACCATCACCATCATCATCACAACCATCATCACCACCATCATCATCATTATCGTCATCATCATATCACCACTACCATCTTCATCATCATCATCACTAACATTATCACTACCATCATCACCGTCATTATATCATCATCATCACTACCATCATCACCACCATCATCACTACCATCATCACCACCATCATGACTACCATCATGACTACCATCATCACCGTCATCATGATCATCATCATCATTATATTACCACCACCATTATCATCACCACCATCATGAATACCATCATCACTACAATCATCACCATCATCATGATCATCATCATCATCATCATCATATCACAAACCACCATCATCATCATCATCACAATCATCATCATCACCATCATCACCATCATCATCATCACCACCATCATCATCACCATCATCATCACTACCATCATCACAACCATCATCACTACCATCATCACCACCATCATCACTACAATCACCATCATCATCACTACCATCATCACAACCATCATCACTACCATCATCACTACAATCATCACCATCATCATCACTACCATCATCACAACCATCATCACTACCATCATCACTACAATCATCACCATCATCATCACTACCATCATCACAACCATCATCACTACAATCATCACCATCATCATGATCATCATGATCATCATCATCATCATCATCATCATCATCATATCACCACCACCATCATCATCACCATCATCATCATCATCACCATCATCATCACCACCATCATCATTGGTATTTTTCTTTATTTTTAATAATT
The DNA here is from genome assembly GCF_018991925.1 of Homarus americanus. NCBI lineage: Eukaryota > Metazoa > Arthropoda > Malacostraca > Decapoda > Nephropidae > Homarus > Homarus americanus. The sequence continues at coordinate 7,887 of NW_024723323.1, forward strand.
ATTATTATTATTATTATTATTATTATTATTATTATTATTATTAATTATTATTATTATTGTTGTTGTTATTATTATTATTATTATTATTATTATTATTATTATTATTATTATTATTATTATTGTTATTATTGTTATTATTATAATATTTTCGGCCCCCAGGCTCTGATGTGGGTCAGTGATCTGTGGCCGGAGGGACTAATCCCCGTTATAAGAAATATGAGCATGTTCACTATATCAACATGTTCACTATTAAGTTTTACTATATCAACAGGTTCACTACAAGGTTCGCTATATCAACATGTTCACTACAAAGTTCACTATATCAACAGGTTCACTACAAGGTTCACTATATCAACAGGTTCATAACTACATGTTCACTGCAAGGTTCACTATATCAACATGTTCATAACTACATGTTCACTACAAGGTTCACTATATCAACATGTTCATAACTACATGTTCACTACAAGGTTCACTATATCAACATGTTCATAACTACATGTTCACTACAAGGTTCCACCCTCTTACTCGTACCCCTTGCTCCCACCCCTTACTCCTACCCCTTACTGCCACCCCTTACTGCCACCCCTTACTCCCACCCCTTACTCCCACCCCTTATTCCCACCCCTTAATCCCACCCCTTAATCCCACCCTTACTTCTACCTTACTCACCTTACTCCTACCCTTTATTCCCACCCCTTAATCCCACCCCTTAATCCCACCCTTACTTCCACGCCTTACTCCCACCCCTTACTCCCACCCCTTACTCCCCACCCTTACTCACCCTTACTCCTACCCCCTCCCACCCCTTACTCCCCACCCCCTAACTCCCACCCCTTACTCCCACCCTTACTCTCATGCCTTACATACCCCTTACTCCCACCCCTTACTCCCACCCCTTACTCCCACCCCTTACTCCCACCCCTTACTCCTACCCCTTACTCCCACCCCTTACTCACACCCCTAACTCCCACCCTTACTCCCACGCCTTACTCCCATGCCTTACTCCCACCTTGCTCCACCTTGCTCCCACTCCATGTCCCACCCTTACTCCACCCCTTGCTCCCCACCTGCTCACCCATACTCACGCCTCCCCATGTACTCCATATACTCACCGCTTACTTCTGCCTCCTTATGCTCCCCACCATTACTCCCACCCATACTCCCATGTATCACATGTACTCCTGTGTCCCCTTATCTGTACTCACACATGTGCTCCCACCATACTCCCACCCTTATCACCTTGTACTCCCACATATACTCCCACCACATATCACCCATACTCACCCATACTCCCACCAATGCTCCACCCTTACTCCCCACCCCTTATCACCCATACTCCCCATACTCCCACATATACTCCTGTACTCCCCATACTCCCACCCTTGCTCACATACTCACCCTTCACTCCTACCCTTCGCTTCTACCCCCACTGTTACCCCACACTACGCTGGTAATTGAAGACATCATACATTTTTTCACTTAGACACCACTTATTATTCAGGACCTAATGGCTATAATATCAGAGTCATTATTCTTAACTCAACTTTATATATATATCAATTGTCAAAACCTTCACCACAAGAAAGAAAAGAACAGTCGGGTATGGCAGAAAATGTAATAAACGAACATGGAGTAAGACATCAAGCTCCATATTGTAAACAAGATCATCGTCATTGTTTATTTATTGCGAGGAAAAATATTGTTCGCAATATAATTATAGAAACCTTCTGTAATTCATTCTCTTCATTACACTAAAAGGTAATGAAGTATATAAAGAAAATAGTTTATAAATTACTAAAATAAAAATACGTATAAAAAGTAAAATAACATCTATTGATGGAATAAAAAAGAATTATATCGTAAGTGGGTAAAAGATTTCTTGGGTAGGTTTTAGAATACAATAACTGTTTTCTGCATTACACCGATGGTTCCAAGTCAGAAATTATCCTTAAGTTTTGTGAATCAGTATTTACAGTTTTTCTTAATGGGTGACTTAAGTTACGGTCACACGATCCCTTTGATGAGCAATTAATTTGGAGCAAGAAATTACGAGTAATTTCTTCCAAATGTGGTCACACGAGTGGCTCTTGGTTCAGTTACTACAGCAAGAAAAAAAGTTAACGCCGGTGTGCAAGTAGAAGGGAGACGGAACATCACAACAACAATGCAGACACGCAGCAGCTATCCTTGGTATTATTGTTATTATTAAAAAGAAATGAGAGAAAGCGAAGAAAAACTATTGAGGACTCGTAAGTGGCTGGCGAGGAGGAGGAACGAGTGTTTAATATAGACTGGTTCAACTATCGTAGTTACAGTAGGGAGGGTTGTTAGTGTGTGGAGAATGACCGGCTGTATGGGCTTGTGTTTCGTAAACAAACACGCCAAAACACCACCCAAATAATAAACTCAGTGTGTCGTAAAAAACTGTTTTTGCATTTTATACATAATGTTATTGATCTATGTTATATATAGCCAAGGTAAATACTCGATAAATAAGCTTCGTGTCATTAAATATGGTATTAACCGGGTTTTGAACCAATAATCTTGCTCGAAATAGTCAAGAAATTGACTATCACGATTGTCAATAAAAATGCTTCAAAAACTTGCTCGAATTTCTCGAAAATTGCTCGAAATAACTTTCCGGCAAGAAATTGCTTAAAAAAAAAAATGCGCCCATGTGACCAGTGCTTTAAGAATTGTATGTTATCCTCATGGCATTGGAAACACACACACACACACACACACACCCCATACACAGTCACACACTCACCATGCACAATCACACACACCCATACACACACCGTACATGCACAAACCATACACACACACACACACACACACCATACATACACACACCATACACATACACACACCATACACACACACACACACACACCATGCACACACCATACAAACAAACAAACACACACCATATACACACACACACACACACCATGCACACACACACCATGCACACTCACACACACACACACACCATGCACACACACACCATGCACACACACACACACACTAATTGTTTTAATTTAGTTCTTGGAACTCTTAAGTGGCAGCCCTTGATGTAAACACTTCTTGGCATTTTCTGTTTATCTAGTAGCAGGTATACACACAGATGTAATATGAGAAAATAAATTATGAATTCTGTCCAGGGAAGTGTTGTGAATATGACCTTGAGATAACACTTGTGTTAAGTGTGAATTTCCCTGTCTAGTGATATGTCCAACTACTACTCTGGGCCGCGAGACAGTGGTAGTGATTACAGATTGCCCACGAGGGGCTAGTTTATTGGGCACCCCCTTACATCCTGTGCAAGGTGAAGCGCAGAAGCGTTTACAGTGCCCAACTGGGAAGCATGCGGAGTTCATGCTTGCCTTTATGACTCATGTATTAAGGGCGTAAAAGGCCTGAAGGGTCATGGGTTTTGTCAGAAAGTTACATAAAGTGACAATGATGAGTGTGTGGGGGGAAAATTCCCGGTACAATTTATCTGTTTATGGCAAAGTGTGGCAGGTCCCTAATAATGTGAGCGGTGTTTACTGAATCAGCTGACCCTGGCTCGACCTTTTGAGAGACGCAAGCCAAGTGATCTAAGAGTCGTGAATAACATGGTGAATTACTTGGTGTTATTCATTTGGGTGAATATTTGTATAAATCAAAGGTGCTGTCACACACACACACACACACACACACACACCACGTGGCACACCACCAACACACAGTTTCTGAGAAGGAGTTTGAGATTGTATTTAACGAAGTCTTAACTGGGAAAATGTTGTATGGCTTTTGTTATGGGGTAAGTTCTGGCGTGAACATTAAGACTATTTTCATAATTTTTTGTAACTAATATTTTATCTGCCTGGTACAATTATTTATTAATTTGTATTGTAAGTTATGTCTTGATAGTCGATGTAATGTAACAATTTATTTTTTGTGTTAATGTTCATATAGATTGGTTCAGTGTTGCGGCTCTGACTCGTCAACGATGTTAATAAGCTCTTGAGTACATACTGCTGGTGAAACTATGTTATATTAACCAAACGACAGACAAGTACTATAATACCTTAACATTTAACAATAATTCAGCCTTAATTTAATTTTTTCACCAACTTAAGACACATAACCCAGAAGGAAGTAAGACGGGCAACATAACGCGGGATATCGTGGCTTCACTAAGTGCAAATTATGGAACTTGGGGTAACACATTATGGGAAAATGCGAGCCCTGCTAAGTGGTTCTCCTCAACATGGACGCAAACATCAGATGGACAAAGAAACAGAAGAACCCCGGATATACATTCATTTATTCTACAAAAAAGTTACGTAAACGAGCGTTAAATACGTTTAAGTAATCACAGTTTACGAAGCTGAAGTCGAGATATTAGAAGATGAAGAAGACTTTAGCATATCAGTATACCCCACGACCGGCGCCAGGATGTTAAGTGTGCCATCAGGGTATATTAGCGCTGAGAGACGGGTGCTATCGTGGTATATTAGCATACCTCCACCCTGAATGGTATATCAAACAGTACAGGATTTACTTCACAGATATTTAGTTATATCTATCGGTATATTATATAAATTATATCAATATATCTGTTTATACCAAATATGGCATCAGAGTATATCACCGTTTGCCATCATATTCTCTAAATAACCTCAAAGTATATCCCCCAATGTATACTATCATACACTATAAATGACACAGTTACATAAAGCGGTATGTCAGCTCATCAGCATATCACTAGAATGACATCAGAGTATACGACACTATACTCCAATAAATACTGTCAGGTATCTAAGTATATCAGGGTAATCACTGAGAAGTGTCAGAACATATCAGCATATTCCTTGACTGGTAACAAAGCATATCAACATACTCAAAGTATAATCAATGTCTCCGGAATAAGCAAGCCAGTGACAGCAGCATATATTTCTGAAAATCAGCTGTGAAATATGTTCAGAACAGCCCAAAGTATACTATAATACTAAGCAACATTTGAAATATACCAGTATACTTCTTAACAGTCAGGGAAAAAATCATTATACAGATTAGTGTCCTCGAAGCAGATCAACTTGTCTCCTGCTTTCTGGGGACCCATTAGTGTCATATCAGTATATCCAAAGAGACACATCGGAGTATATTACCATATATCCCAAGTGCCATGAAGGGATATCAACATACCTGAGTATATTAACTAGCTCTCATAGTCTTCCACTCTCTCTTAGATCCATCAGAATATGTCAGCATATCACCCTATCTTCTGAAGGTCCAGTTTACCTTGTTCCGAAAGTATGTCGAAGCATACTAACAGATCCCTGAATGCCTTGAGAACATATCAGTATACTTCTAGGTTAATTCATATCATATCAGTATATCCCCTGAATCTAAAGTATAACTAACCTCATTTCAAATTATTATTAGAGTATGTTAACATATTCCCTTAGAAGCATACCAGCATATCTCTTTTGTCATTACAGTCAACCAGTATACGCTCAGAGATAGATGCAAGCATATCAGGGTATATTAGCATACCCTGTAAGAGAGATATGAGCCTAGCTACATAACCCAGTATATCAGCATACCCCATATGCTCTTATAGTACATCAGCACACCCTCTAAGAGACAGAACCATACCAACATATCAGAACATATTAGTATATCCTTT
>NW_024723324.1:0-5000 GCF_018991925.1 Homarus americanus
CGAGGCCGGTAGTGCACCCGGCGGTCGAGGATCGGGAGAATGCTTGAGCGCCATACCATTTTAAGGGCTAGTTGCTTCGGCAGGTGAGTTGTTACACACTCCTTAGCGGATTCCAACTTCCATGGCCACCGTCCTGCTGTCTATAGCAACCAACGCCTTTCAATGGGATCTGAATGAGCATTCATTTAGGCCCCTTAACTCGACGTTTGGTTCATCCCACAGCGCCAGTTCTGCTTACCAAAAGTGGCCCATTAGATACTCAGATTAGTCGCCGGAGCCTCATCCCTACAAGCAAGCTCGGCATCTCACCCATTTAAAGTTTGAGAATAGGTTGAGGACGTTTCGTCCCCAAGACCTCTAATCATTCGCTTTACCCGATGAAATTCACCCTGCGAGTTCCAGCTATCCTGAGGGAAACTTCGGAGGGAACCAGCTATGAGATGATTCGATTAGTCCTTCGCCCCTATACCCAGCTTCGACGATCGATTTGCACGTCAGAATCGCTACGGACCTCCACCAGAGTTTCTTCTGGCTTCATCCTGGCCAGGCATAGTTCACCATCTTTCGGGTCCCAACATATATGCTCATGGTACTTGCCGACTGCCCGCGAGCCTGCCCCGGTGCGCCTCCGCCGTTTACCGACGGCCCGCTTCCGGGGACGGACAGCACCGCGGCGTCTTGGCAAGTCCCGGGCCTGCGCACCCCCTCCCATGAGGGGAAATTAAACTTCGACCATCGCCCTGACGACCTCCACCACACGCAACGTCCAGAGACGGGGGAAAGTATCTCACCCCGCTTGTCGCGGCGTGGGCGAGGCCGCAGGCAGCCGGTCAGGGATCGACCCAAGACGCACCGGACAGCCTGTTACAGCTGCCCCGGGCGCCCGTCACTTTCATTTCGCCTTTGGGTTTAGTGACCCCATTGACTTGCACACATGTTAGACTCCTTGGTCCGTGTTTCAAGACGGGTCGGGTGGATCACCGATGTTTTGCACACCGCGAGAGCAAAACCGCCGCCGAGGCGGCGGCAAGCTCTTTTCGACGACCGTCGCAAGGCAGCCAGGACACCGGTGGTTCCCCCCGTCGCGCGGGTCTCCCCCCCAGACGAGCTGAGAGAGTCAGCGGCGAGACCAGTCGGCCGAACCTTGACTGACCCGGCAACGGTCATGATGACTTCTCGGGCGAAATCGCATGTGGCCAGCGTGAGTGGGGAAGCGCCCCAACTTGTTTTTGGAGTGTCGTTACGCACCCCACCCAGCCGACAGCCGACGACTGAATCCCCTCAGTTCGACCAGGTTTCCACCGTTTGGCTCTTAACGGTTTCACATGCTCTGAACTCTCTCTTCAAAGTTCTTTTCAACTTTCCCTCACGGTACTTGTTCGCTATCGGTCTCGTGGTCATATTTAGCCTTAGATGGAGTTTACCACCTGCTTTGGGCTGCACTTTCAAGCAACCTGACTCTACAGAGAGGCCCTTTCCGACCATCCCATCTGTACCCTCACGGGCGCCGCCATACGGGCCTGTCACCCTCCATGGGCAGTGGCCGCTTTCAAGCTTGACTTAGACGGTATGGGACGGCGTGCTGGACCCTCTGAAACGCAACACCCCTCGTGCCCGAAGACATCGAGGTTATGCGCTGGGCTTTTCCCGGTTCAGTCGCCCTTACTAAGGGAATCCCTGTTGGTTTCTTTTCCTCCGCTTATTAATATGCTTAAATTTGGCGGGTAGCTCTCTCCTACTACGAGGTCGAGGTCGATCGTGGTCTCATCATCCTTAGGTGGAACATGTTCCCCAACCACGAAGCGGAAGATGCTCTGCCACCGACTTTCTTCACCACCGACATTAGCACGTGCTGCTGCAAAAGACATACACAGGAAGGTTTGAGGGGCTTGTCGCGGGGGTACCAAGCGGCCATGGCGCCGGTACTCCCACCCCTGACTCCGTTCCTTCTTATTCTTAAGACTGAGAGAGTGAGAGGAAGGTTTGAGGGGCTTGTCGCGAGGGTACCAGCGGCCATGGCGCCGGTACTCCCACCCCTGACTCCGTTCCTACTTATTCTTAAGACAGAGAGAGAGGAAGGCTTGAGGGGCCATCCAGTGTACAAGGGCGGACGCTTTCATCACCGCCTCCCACTCGGTGTGTGCACATTCTCGGATCATTTTGTATAGTATGCTATTAAATCGACCCTCGATTGACTCTGAAGGTCTCCCATTCGGGTGTGCAAGTTCTCTGTAGTATGCTATCAAATCGACCCCCGATTGACTTTGACGGTCTCCCATTCTGGCGTGCAAGTTCTCTGTAGTATGCTATCAAATCGACCCCCGATTCACTTTGACGGTCTCCCATGCGGGTGTGGAACTTTTCTGGTTTGTTGTATAATATGACCGAGGTGCCCCTACCCCTTACTATAGTGAAATAGTGCCATCCAGTGTACAAGGTCGGACGCTTTCATCACCGTCTCCCACTCGGTGTGTGCACATTCTCAGATCATTTTGTATAGTATGCTATTAAATCGACCCTCGATTGACTCTGACGGTCTCCCATTCGGGTGTGTAAATTCTCTGTAGTATGCTATTAAATCGACCCCCGATTGACTTTGACCGTCTCCCATGCGGGTGTGGAACTTCTCTGGTATGTTGTACAATATGACCGAGGTGCCTCTACCCCTTACTATAGTGAAATAGTGCCATCCATCGTACAAGGGCGGACGTTTTCATCACCGTCTCCCACTCGGTGTGTGCAGATTCCCGGATCATTTTGTAAAGTATGCTATCAAATCGACCCCCGATTGACTTTGACCGTCTCCCATTCGGGTGTGCAAGTTTCTGTAGTATGCTATTAAATCGACCCCCGATTGTTTATTTGTCTCCCCATTAGTTATTACCAAGTTTCTGTAGTATGCTATTAAATCGACCCGATTGACTTTGACTGTCTCCCCATTCGGTGTGTGCAAGTTTCTGTAGTATGCTATTAATCGACCCCGATTGACTTTGACTGTCTCCCATTCGGGTGTGCAAGTTTCTGTAGTATGTTATCAAATCGACCCCCGATTGACTTTGACGGTCTGCCATTCGGGTGTGCAAGTTTCTCTAGTATGCTATCAAATCGACCCCCGATTGACTTTGCCGGTCTCCCATTCGGGTGTGCAAGTTTCTGTAGTATGCTATTAAATCGACCCCCGATTGACGTTGACGGTCTCCCATTCAGGTGTGCAAGTTTCTGTAGTATGCTAAATCGACCCCGATTGACTTTGACTATCTCCCATTAAAGGTGTGCAAGTTTCTGTTATCTTCTCTCAAATAAACCCCAATTCAGCTTTTGGCGGTCTCCCATTAAGATTAACAAATTTCTGTAAGTATGCTATTAAATGGAAAGCTGATTGACTTTAGCGGTCTCCCATTCGGGTGTACCGATTTCTGTAGTAGCGCTATTAAATCATTCCCGATTGACTTTGGCAGTCTCCCATGCGTTGGAAAACTAGTATGTATATAATATGACCAGGTACTCTGCCCTTGCTATAATTGAAATAATTGCCATCCGGTATTACAGAGGCGGACGTTTTCATCACCGTCTCCCACTCGGTGTGTGTGCAGATTCTCGGATCATTTTGTAAAGTATGCTCGACCCCCGATTGACTTTGACGGTCTCCCATTCGGGTGTGCAAGTTTCTGTAGTATGCTATTAAATCGACCCCCGATTGACTTTGACTGTCTCCCATTCGGGTGTGCAAGTTTCTGTAGTCTGCTATCAAATAAACCCCGATTGGCTTTGAAGCTGTCTCCCGGCCGGATCAATGCAAGTTTCTGTAGTATGCTATTAAATCGACCCCCCGATTTGACTTTTGTTATCTCCCATTATTCGGTTTATTACTGCAAGTTTCTGTAGTATGCTATCAAATCGACCCCGATTGACTTTAGCGGTCTCCCCATTCGGGTGTTACCTGTAGTATGCTATTAAATCGACCCCCGATTGACTTTGACGGTCTCCCATTCGGGTGTGCAAGTTTCTGTAGTATGCTATTAAATCGATCCCCGTTTGACTTTGACGGTCTCCCATGCGGGTGGAAAACTTCTCTGGTATGTTGTATAATATGTCCGCGGTGCCTCTACCCCTTACTATAGTGAAATAGTGCCATCCAGTGTACAAGGGCGGACGCTTCTTTCACCGTCTCCCACACGGTGTGTGCAGATTCTCGGATCATTTTGTATAGTATGCTATTAAATCGACCCTCGATTGACTTTGACGGTCTCCCATTCGGGTGTGCAAGTTTCTGTAGTATGCTATTAAATCGACCCCCGATTGACTCTGACGGTCTCCCATGCAGGTGTGGAACTTCTTTGGTATGTTGTATAATATGACAGAGGTGCCCCTACCCCTTACTGTAGTGAAATAGTTCCATCCAGCGTACAAGGGCGGACGCTTTCACGACCGTCTCCCACTCGGTATGTGCAGATTCTCAGATCATTTTGTATAGTATGCTATTAAATCGACCCTCGATTGACTCTGACGGTTTCCCATTCGGGTGTGCAAGTTCTCTTGGTGCATTTGAAGTATGAGTTGAGTTTAATGAATTTGATTTCGTCATAGGCACGGTGCTGTGCTGTGCTGTGCCATCGACAACACCAATAAGGAAGGGGCATCTATTTTTACTTAGGCTAGCATACCTAAGTTAAAGCAAACTCCCCTTGCCAATACAAGAAGGAAGAGGATTTCGACATCGACGAAACCTCCGGCGGCCCGGTAGTGGTTGGTTAGATTAGGTAGTTGCCTGTATTATTAATCTATAAAATTTAAGGTCCCCCGTTAGACTTTACCACGGTCAGGCTAAACAGTTTAGGCTAGATAGTGGTGGCTGCTTGGATTTTTTCTTTGTCTCTTATTGACTTCGGGTGGCTAACCTCTATAAAATTGAGGACACCAATAGACTTTGTACTAAGGTTAAGTTAAACAGACACTTGGAGCAGGCCGCTACACACTTTTGCTGTAATGGAGGATTTCGC
>NW_024723325.1:0-13643 GCF_018991925.1 Homarus americanus
GGAAGGATTTTCAATAAAATCCTGGAGATCAAAACCTGAGGTGGTCATTGTTAAGAAAAACTAGATAAATTAACTAATGGCTAAAAGCTAAGATAAGTGGATTACCCTAGAAAATATCACGGCAGTGGATAACCAGAAAGTCCCGGAAACTACCCAAGTTATACCTAGGGAAATTACACTTATGAATATTGTTCTTCTGATAAGATCCTTAGATAAGGATAAGAGACTTGGAAAGATACTTGAAACAGGAAGGGCGTATTACGGCATTAATATAAAGATCAGGATAAACAACCCTTGAGTTACTTTATTATTGACCCCGAATGAGATAATGAGAAGAACAATAATTGAGGCTTTATAATTATGGGGTCCTGGTAGAGAGAGGCGTCCCAAGATATCACTTCACCCTAAACTAGTGACTATGGAACAGCCTACTCTGGAGCGAGGGTAAGGCATTAAACAGATCAGGATTCTTCCCTACACTCGATAAGACTTACTACACGACTGCCTACGTGTAATAACAGGTAAGCCTTATGACACTTGGAACCTAATATCCTACGTCTGTCACTCTTACTGTACGATAATACCAATATATGCACACACATATGAAGGGAACTTTAAACCACCGTAAAGCAATTGTGAACAGAAGTGACTGGGAGGAATAATTAACAAGGAGTAACAAGGGGGGAAGAAATATGGCACTTAAGGTCGGGTCCTGTCACGGTCGCCATTTGTTACGAGTTGGGGATTTAGAAACTGGTTTAGAATATAGTTAAAAGTCTACCCAGATCCCAACAGGCAACAACAATAAAAAAACTAAACATACAAAGAGAATCGGACTATAAAAGGGTAGACAAAGGATGCAAGTTTTTGTTGTGTATAATAAAGTACCATAAATTCCTTAACAAAATATCCAGCTTTCTATAATTTACCCTTGACCATACTTAACTTAAACATACGCAACATTGGCGTAACAGTATATACATATTTATACAACATACAACAATCTGAAGCAAGTGGAGGTGGGAGGTAATATAGGATTACAATACTCAAGTGCGGTGCTGAAGTGTCTGACGAGTAGGGCTGAGTATTGAAGAAGATGGTAGGTAGTCACTGTGCCATAGGTTTCCAGGATAGGTAATCCAAGTGTGGTCACTTCCCAGAGTGAACTGAACTCTCCTCGATCCGGAGCTGATGAGGAAGAGTTGGAGGAGGTGACGCAACAACCAGGATATGGAGAAAGGAAACCCTGAGTGGTGACTAAGACTAGTCATACTCGGGTCGCGTCCCTAGATGGCGTTGCTCGGTAGTGCTGGGTAGTTAGATCATGACACAATAGATGGCGTGGTTCGTAATAGTTGCAAAGTGGTACAATCCTAAAGGGTGATTTAGCAACTCACACTGAAATCTTGAAGGGTCGTTGGACAAAATATGAGGAGGCTTATACAAAGCATGAAGATTATTTGATATCTGAGAATTTAAGTGATGAGTACGACCTAGAGACAACCTCACATGACAGATCAGTGGAGTCTTATTTATCTATACTAAAGAAATGTGAGAGTAATTTGGCTAAGTGCCCGGATAGTACATCAGGAAGCAGTGTCGGAGCGCTGCCCAAACTACAGTTACCTATCCTAACACTCCCTGAGTTTAGTGGAAAAGAAAATTGGAACTCTTTTTTGGATAAATTCAAGTGCCTAAAGTTAATAAATGCCTAAAGTTAATAAGTTATCATATTTGCTATGTCAATTAAAAGGAGCAGCTTATGATCTAGTATCAGAATTTACCATTGAAGAAGCCAATTATGATGCAGCTGTATCAGCCTTAAAGGTTACTTTTGAGGACGTAGAGTTAAGTTTACAGACAGCCATAAACAAATTGCTGGATCTTCCTGATTCCAAACATAACTATGATGAATTACAAATCTTTCGTATTACTTTGAGTTGTACTTTAAAATCATTGAAAAATCTCAAGGACTTATCTACTGCTTCCTGGTTGATAAATCACATAGTACAGAAAAAACTCACCAAAAGAACTTGATGAATTGTACCATAAGTATGAAAAGAATTACAGTACTTTTCATACCAAGAGAAAGAAGATAGGTCAATGGAACTGTGTAGTGCTATGTGTACTGTACTTATGTTTTCCTTAGTCATCCCATTAAAGTGTCTCGGTTTCTCTTGACACCCTGGACCTTTTTACTTTACTTTTTATCCTCTTCACCACTGATCGGTTCGTTAGCCGCTTGGGCGATCGGTCACGTCTCTGATTACTTTTCCTTTTCTTTTATCCTCTTCACCAAAAGATCGGCTCGCTAGCCGCCGGGGCGATCAGTCACATCTTTGTCATGCACTGTTGGCAAATACTGGGCATGCACCGGCTCCTGAATGTACCTGAACCCGCTCCAGTGTTGGTCAAGTCTTGTCTTGAAAGAGCTCACACTCGGTGCCATCACAACACTCTCTGGTAGATTGTTCCAAGAGTTTACAACCCTCACTCCGAAAAAGTTTGCCTTCACAGTTTTCTGGACTTGTGGCTTCTTCAATCTTGAGCTGTGACCCCTTGTGGGGCGAGCATCCGCCAGCTACAAGTAAGGACACTCGACTGAGTAGTGCCCCCCAAGATGCTTATACGCCTCAACTAGATCACCCCTTGCCCGTCTGTAATATGAGCAAGGCAAGTTCAGGCGCTCCAATCTCTCAGGGTAGCTGAGGTGCCGAAGTGCAGGCACCAGTCTGGTAGCCCCCTCCTTGAACATTTCAACCAACTGACCAGTCCCTAAGCACTATCTCGGGGACAGATGGGAATTGACAGTACTCCAGATGGGAAGCACTTCACTCCTGAAGATCGTTACGAGGACGGACCGTCTAGATATCTGAACGACCTTCTTGTAAGACCAATAATTTATTTGCCTGATTTACCTTCTTCTCGCAATGGCCCGAGAACTTCAGCTCGTGTCCAACATACACACCTAGGTCCTTCTCACATACAGTCTCAACTAGTGCAGTTTTTTCATCCCGTTAGGACATGATACGCCTCCACCACCGTTGGTACACCCAGGTGCATCCTCTTACACTTCGTGACATTAAATCTCAGCAGCCATTTCTTTGACCATTCTTGGAGCCCACTTCGGTCCTTCTGCAGCTCTTCACAGTCCGCTTAGTTCTTGATTTCTCGAAATAACTTGGCGTCATCGGCAAACATTTGTATGGAGGAGTGTACAAAGTTAGGCATGTCCTTTATGAAACAAACAAACAACAGCAGGCCCAATACACTGCCCTGTGGTACCCCACTTGTGACAGGTACGGATGATGATTTCGTGCCATTAATCACCACACACTGCTTGCGGTCATGTAGAAAGTTTTCTATCCACGCTAGGACATTTCCCCAAATTCCGTACCCTTCCAGTTTGATTTTCAGCCTTTCGTGGGGTACACTATCGAAAGCCTTGGCAAAATCTAGGTAAATATTGTCGATATTACCACCCCGTTCCAGAATATGGGTCCAAATATCCAATACCTTGAGCAATTGTGTTAAGCAGGAGCGCCTCGGCATAAAACCGTGTTGGCAATCCTTTACAAGGCTGTTTCGCAGTAGATGTTCCATTGCGGCATCTCTGATAATACTCTCAAGTACTTGAAGATAGGACTCACATAAGTCACTTTTCATTCACTGGGGACCTTTTGTTCATCCAGGCATTTACAAAACAGGATCTTCAGGGGCTTGTCAAGCTCTTTGCACAACTCTCTTAGCAGTCTAGGATGTACCATGTCAGGACCGGGACTCTTATGGACCTTTAGCCTGGACATGTTTATTTCTAATACCCTCTTCTGTGAACGCAATGTGGGTCAGTGCTGTGTCGAACCGTCTGTCCTCAAACGTAGGAAGGTTAATTGCATCCTCTCTTGTGAACACCGAGGAAAAGAAGCTGTTCAATGCCTCAGCTTTATCCTGGTCAGAATCTGCGTAACTACCATCTTCAAGGCTCAGGGCTGATACTTCTACTCGCGTTTTTAATTTCGACTTTGCATAGCGGTAAAACGCCTTTGGGTTTGACTTGACCTCGCTTGCAACCAGCCTCTGGAATTTCTTTTTAGCCCTTCTAACACTCTATCTTTGCTTGGTTTCTGGCTCTTGCATACATCCTACTGTCCTGCTCATCGTTTGACCCAACCCACGTCTTGAATTTCTGGTTTTTTCTTAATTCTGTCTACCGCCGCGTGGTTCATGTGTTGGGATCCCCTCGTATTCCTAGAGGCACTTTGTTTGGTCTTGGGTATATATTTATCGATCAAATGGGTCACTTTACTAGTTATGATATTCAGCGTAGTGTCTGCGTTCTTGTGCCATAATGAGTCAGGCCAGTTGATACCTTTCATCTCTTCCCTCATCCCGTTGTAATTTTCCTTGTAATATTTGCACCTTGGCCTTATCCTGAACTAGGTAACAGTTAAATCTGAATGACAACACTATATGGTGACTGGTGCCAACTGGGGCAAGGTGTTCCAGTTTGGCCACCATACCCTCCTCGTTTGTTATGATGAGGTCAAGTGGCTTGGGTGTATGCTCCCCTCTGTAATGTGTCGGGTCTCTAACATGTTGGAACAGAAAATTATCTCTCAGAGTTTCTACAAAAAGAGTAGCAGGGTTATTCAAGTCATTTCGGGTGGACTCGTTTCTCCAGTCGATGTCGCCATAGTTAAAGTCCCCCATGATAAGGAGGTGGCTAGGGTTGAGCATCGCCGCATTGTCTATTAAGGCTCTTAAATTCCTTTGATTTAGTGGGCCACAGTTTGGGGATCTGCAGATACACCCGACAATAAGTAAGTCCCCTCCCTTTAATTTAATTTTACACCACTTGGACTCTTCAAAAACATCCTCTCCCTGTACCCTCGCCTGGCTGGCTCTAAGGTATTGCCTAGCATAAATAACCACACCCCTCTTGTAAGTTTCTTGAGAAAGGTTCGTAAATGAGTCATATCCAGCAATACTGAACTCACATTCCTCTGGGTCGATTCTCCTGTTCTTGTACAACAGTTCTACAACTCCTACAATATCTGGTTGGTGTACTTTCAGTAGTGTTTAAAACTCCTCTCTCTTATCAAGAAACGTGTCAGTATTAGTGTACATGATATTCAAGCCAGAATTTGTTCTCGGTATCGTCTCTGCTCTTAGTAGTAACCCCGCCCCCCTCCCCCCCCCATTCTCAGAAGCTGCAGCATTTGCTAAGTATACTGTATTTTGCAGGGTGTGGTTAGAAATGTCATTGTTTACACGGCGCTCGCCTCCTCCTGTCTGGTAGGCGGAGCTGGTGCCACCTCCCGGGTGGAGGGTAGAGCGGGTGGAAGGTGCGCTGCTGCCCCCTGGCCCTGTGTCGGCACACTTGCTTCTACTACCCTCTCCCTGAATATAACCCATGTACACCCGTCCCCGTTCCTCCTTGGCTCCTCCTTCTTCTGCTTCAAGTCCTGCAGGAGCTTCTTGTGCTGTTCCCTCTGCATTACCGTGCGATCTGGGTGAATGAATACACCCCGAGATGTCTTGCTCCTTGCTAAGTTTTTTGCCTGCCGAATAACTCGCCATTTTTCCTCCTCGCTCACTAGTGTGATCCTGAGGGGGCGAGGCTTATCCCCCTGCTTTTGTCCCAGCCTCCTCACATCCTGTGGGGTTGATGGCATCTTTAGAACCTCTGTACAAATATTTTGAAACTGCATTTTATCGTGTGTTATCTTACTCTCAGTTCCCTTCGCCTGGCTCTCGGGGACTCCAAAAACTATTACATTGTTCCTGCACTGGAAACGTTCCCATTGTTCCTCCTCTCCCCTAACAGCAGGTCCGTTAATTATCATTTCTTCGACACACTTCTTCAGAGTCCCTAGCTGCTATAGAACCTGTTCTGATCCTGCATTACTCTCCGCCACCTCCCGTGGCCCTGCTAATGCCTCAGCATAACTCCTCTTAGCACCACCTCCATTCTATCGGCTACTTCCTCAGTCTTAGCAAGGATCTCTTTCCTACAGTAACTTGCTCTAGTTTGGCAACCAGCAGGGCTCCAGCTTCTTCTATTTTCGTCCCTAGGGGACTCGTTCCCTTATGGCTTGCAATCGGCTCTTTCACCTTGACTATGCAATCAGGGCAATACTGTCATGGTCACGTTGACTGCTGATCTATTTAACTAATAATTGTTATTAAACTCCACGACCGCAAAACATGAGTGAGTTAGCGACCCCCGAGAAGACGTGTTTTTTCCCCATAGACGCTACACTTGTGTTCCCCTCCCAGAGTCCCGCCTTTGTGAAGACAGTTATCAATGCGTGGTTTATTCCACTTTCTCCTGGGAAGCTAAATCTTGAATTAGTCTGTGTAAATCAACTCAAGTAATTCGCCAGACCTTTGTCAACTGAGGGTCGTCTTTGAATGAGTAACAGTTAGTTTGTTTGTAATTATTGTCATTGCGTGAGTAGCGATCACTGGCAACTCAGGGGTATATATACCCTAAGACGAGCCAGGGAGCGTGCTCCTTGACGCTGCTTCAATGTTTCTCCAGCTATGTTTTGTGTAGCCATTCAGTTAATTCAGTCAATTGTAGTGAATATCAGTGTTCACCAGTGCTCATGATTTAACAGTTGAATTGTCATTCACCCAGTGTAGAAGTAATATAACGTAAATACGTCTGTCGTCTAGACAAGAGAGTTGTTTGTGTTGTCATGCTCCCTGACGCTGCTTCAATGTTTCTCCAGATCCCATTGTGATTCTTGCAACCATTCAACAACGGCCTCGGATGTAGATGACCAACAGGGATCATATACGAAACGATGGCACCGATGCGGCCTGATTAATGTGCCCCACGGCTTCGTTGGGCCAGACCCCAGACCCGCCATGCGTCTGGCTACCCCACAATAACAACAGTCGTGAGCCCCAGTGCTCTACCCTGGGTTACTCCTTGGAAGTGTATGTCCACAGAGAGTGTTGTAACATGTATGTTAGGGATAATTAGATGGAAAGAATTATCCCATGTTGGGTAGTGGACCCTGTATATGCTAGTTTAATTATTAACGAGTATGTTGAGTAAGTACTGAGTTTGCACTAAGCCCAGGAGTTGAGCCTGGTAGTTATATGATTAATACAATATCTTTCCCCATTGATTGCATGTTAATAAACTTGTTTTTAGAGTACTTTAGGTGTATTCCTTTCTCCCACAGTATTTTACCTTTATTTCCATCCAAGTGACTTGATACCAGAATTACCATACCCATGTGCCTAGACCCTCGACCATGCTACCAAAGAATGACCATGCTACCAAAAGAATGGCCATGCTACCAAAGAATGTCATGCTACCAAAGAATGAGGTGACAGAGACTGGGAACTGCTAGATAAGTCCTTTTTAGGGTTGAATAAAGCATGGTAAAGGACACTGACCTGTGTTGGGAGAAGTCGAGGCATCACTGAGGGTGAAGTCCCGACTCCCACCCTCCTCTCTATTTAGGCCTACAGTTTCCAATCTTCAATTTTCACTTTGGATTCCTATGGTTCCCACATCTCCATTTTCCTATCTATTGTGACCTCATGCTTTATAAATACATATCTTAATTCTAAATTACACACTAAGGTAAGGGTCTGGTTTGCTAGTTCCTGGGTAAATTCATTGGGTTATAATATCAACGCGGCACACCCAAGGCGGCCTAGGCGCCAACCCAAACAAAGTCTAGCATCGTATTTTCATGGCGTGGGTATACAAGATATTCTTTTTGAAGCATAGTTTCTAGATCACTTCCAACACTTCACATAGTTATGATACCTTTATCCATTTTCCAGATCATTGTTCTCATGTATTTTCATATGATATCTGTGGAAGTTATGTTCACTACACGTTCACAGACGTAAATAGTATGACCTTCAAACCATGATCCACACTTAGTCCTACAGTACACTAGCCCGGCTCAACTGGACTTTCCCAATCATCTTATGGATACCCTGAATTCTCCTTAATGCTATGAATACATACAATTAACATTAATTAACTGTACCTGGGTACAATACAACACATGGTCTAGTAACATTGAGTAGGTGAGTTATCCTTTAACATTGTTTCCCGTTTTCTGAGATTCTACAAGCGCGGTGGATTTGAATGTTATATAGCGTAATATGAATTAAATGGGTTTTTTAGGAATGACAATGATGTCATGATACAGCCTTTCTCCTGACCCAGGCCCACACACCCCAGCAGGCGCATCTGAGGACTCTGTACCTGTCGCAAGTGAAGCACAACATTCATCGCCTCCACAACCCACCTTCTCCCTCTTTTCTCCCACAGATCCCGAGTATCTAGACAGAGTTGCCCCCCCCCCTAGCGGCCGGCTCATCCACGCCCTCGCCGTTCTGCCTCACATGTGGCACGCAACTCTGCCAACCTCCAGCCTCCCGCCGCGCCCGGAGGGGAAGGAGAGTATTGTAGTGGATTCCTCCCCTACAAGCACCGAACCTTCTGGAATTCCCCAGCCTACGCCTCCAGCGCCGCCCACGGAGCGGGGGTCAACTATCTACCCACGCCTACCCCCGCCTTATAAGGCCTGACACCGCTGTGACCAGCTCTTTCTACACAGTGCCACCAGCAAGCAACACCTCCTCTGCGCCAGCCTTGCGGCTGCCGCTCCCGCCAGCGACCTTGGCGTCCCTCAAGCCGCGTGCCCTCACTCTGGGCACCCTCACCACCGAACTCTCTCTACTCAACGCTTATTACCATGCTACCTACCCAGCAACAAGCTGCATTGTACATCCAATACAATATGTATCCAGTGAGCACATTGTGAGTTTCCTTTCTCCATCCCATCCTGAGTGTGAACAAATATAACATACCCCCACACGGTCACGTCTCTGTTACGCACTGGTATGTGTATTCGCTAGTTTCTTTCTTACTCAAATAAATGTTTGAAACTCATGTTATGTTAGTATCTACATTCAATACTTTTTAAACTACAGTTTTCTTGTGAGTGCAAAACACACTGTACATTTTCAGTAAATTATCAAAGTTAAACTTGCTTCATATCTTGGTTATATGCTGTGCGGATATAGTACTGCAAGTTAAGTATTACTGGGTGAATCGTATGATTTAACTGTCTTCATTGCTAACTAGCTACAATTTACCGAAACGTGAGCTTTAATTATTTCTGTTCTTCTTTTACCACTTGTTAAAGAAATACTTGAATTAGCGACTTGCAGGTTATCGGGTTACGGAGTGTACTACAGTAGACAGTAGAGTCAGCACAATAGGCGATAAGTTTTTAGTTGACTTCAGTGCTGATTCTGCTGACATTTTATCACGACAATCTGTTTTCCCACATTTCCGTGTACCGTATGTATATATATATATATATATATATATATATATATATATATATATATATATATATATATATATATATATATATATATATATATATATATATATATATATATATATATATATATGTATAATACTTTTCAACTTTATAAAAAATATTCTCAACTTAATCGACAAGTTGAAAGTGAAAACTGCACAAGTCATGCTGGAGTTGACAAGTGCTAGTTAATGTATTAAATTATATATTATATTATATTATTATATCAGCTCTTACCACAACGTGAGTTTGTTAATTGTGTTCTGACCTCACTAGGGGAAAGGTCACGGCAGCTTAGCTCCGCTCCCGGGGATAATTACCAGATATGGCTAGTGCTACTTGTAAATGGTGTTATGCCCATCTGTGGACCGAGTTACAGAATACCAAGGAAAAAACCTTGAAATTAGAGCAAGAAATCTTGAAATTAAAGAAAGAGATATCAAAGATGAAGAAAGAAACGAGACAGAGAAAGCCGGTGAATGACGATTGGAAGGTTGTGAGGAGAGGGACTACCAAGCTGGTGGTCAAGAAATACACCAAGGATACAGCAACGACAACAACAGCTAAGTGTACCAACTCGTTCAGTCCCTTGATAGACGAAATGGACGTTAGTACAGTCAGGGACAGGGCTGACAAGGAAGGTTTTAAAACTTTAATTGCTGGTGACTCACAGGTAAGGTACCTGGACAGTAGGGAGTGACAGTTTGGCATAAGTTTTCAAAATCAAGTGGCTTGGGTTGGATTATTTGTCTATCGGCCACGCTGGTTCCGAATATGTTTGAATCTTTAACATCAGTGCATTAGAAGGTTTGTGGATACTTTTCGGTTCGACATAAAAAAAACAAGAATAATGGAAGACATTCTTTATTATTGGCATGTATGCTTCAATTTATCAGCAGCACACTAGCACAGTTGGCACACTAACATTGGCTGTCCCCACAGTGTCCCCTCAGTCCCAGTGTCCCCACAGTCTAGCACTGGTAGTCCTCTTTCTTAGCCCTCTGCTTGTTTCTCTTCCTGGCCTCCAGCTTGTTCCAGGTGACCTGGTCCTGCTGCCAGGCAGAGCTGGCCACGTCTGCCGCCTCCGTGGTGAGCTTCACTCCTCTTTCCACTGCGGTGGTGGTGCAGAGCAGACCTGGCTCACTGTACGGTTCCTCCAGAAATTGCTCCAGTTCCTGGTCACTGTGCTGGAACAGGATGGGAGGGGAGGAGCTGGCCTTCTGCAGATCAACCAACTCTGACAGCTTGGTGGCTGCCAGATTCAGTTGAGGGTTCCTCACTTTCCTCACTGTCTTTCTCTTGTGCCTTTTTTCCTTCTTCCTCAGCTGCTTGATGATGTTTAGGGCCAACTCCCTCTCACTCTTGTCCATGGAGGCCAGCAGTGAGACCAGCACCACCTCGTGCTGGCCGAAGTAGCCGTTGAACTGGAGGTATGGAGTAAGCAGCTCCACTTCCTCCAGGGTGCAGCACGTCCTCACCCGGTTGATGATGGCGAGGAGGTGGCGTGGGCCCTCCAGTAGCAGATTCCTCTGCCTGATCTCCAGGAAGGAGGGCACGTAGATAAGGATGATGAAGGAGGTCATCCGTCTCTGTGACTCGCTGGGGGAGGTGGTGCTCATGTAGGCCCTCAGCTCCCTGCTCTCCGTGTTTTGCCATCTGGCGTTGGTCATGGCTCCGGCCCGTGCCCTGGCCCATCTCTCCTCAATGTGGCCGGACTCCACCGTCTTGGCCATCTCCAACAGATACCGGGTGTCCCAGCTGAACTCCTCCCAGACGACGGAGGGGATGGCATCCAGGAGAGACCTGAGGTAGGTGTTGGTGACGGCCTCGAATTCCACCACCGGAAGGTCCCACACGTTGCCGGTCAGCTTCCGAGCCTCCTCACCACTCCAGGAGGCGGGACCAGTGGTTGGGCCAGCGTAATGGTTGAATAGATGGCCGATGGCCGAAGAGCTTCTCCAGACTGTGGATCAGGCAGTGGATGTGGAGGAGAGGCCGTCCCAACAGCCTTTCAAACTCGGCGATGAAACCGTGATTATAGCCACTCAGTTTGTTGCAACCGTCGCTAAGGACAACCAGGAGGTCGGTGGTGTCAATACCGCGCTCCTCCAGGAAGGCCAGCAGGCTGGTGGCCAGGTCTACCCCCTTTCCCCCACCGGGACCAGGTGACCAAGGAACTCCTCACCAGGGAAGCCGATCACTGCACAGTCTTCCCTCTTTTCCATGGCGAATCTCTTGTGGTTCTTCTCACCTACACCAGTCACTATCTTGTTCTCATTGATCCTCTCATCTACCATGAGACCTCTGACCTTGAATCCCCTGAACTTTTCTTTTTTCTGTTCTCGTGACCTCTTCCTGACTCTCTCCACTTTCTTCCAGTTAGTCACTTTAGACTTGTCCCCTTCAGTTATGATGTTGTCTGCAGCTCTGATGGTGTTTGCGATGTGAGCCACTGCATCAATAGATACCTTGAACCTGTCAGCAGTTTCTCCGATCCTGTCCTCAGCTTCTTTCTCCCTTTTCCTTTTCTCTGATCTTGCTCTCCTGTCGACCATAGCCTTGAACTCATTGTCATTGACATCCTTATATCCACTATCTTCTTCCTGAGCACTGTCATCCACTGCCGACACTTTACACGACATCCTCTCCATCTCCTCCTTACTCTTTGACCTCATCTTCTCAGTTTTCCTCTCTTCCTCAGCCCTTTTCTTTGCCCTCTTCGCTTCCTTCTCCCTCTCTTCTTTCAGCTTGGCAGTCACAATTTTGTCAACGCCATCAATGCAGCCCTCCCTTCCCGGTTTCCTCTGGGCTGCCAGGAAGCTTTTCTCTCGTTCGTGCACTTTGCTGTCGTCTGCCACATCAAACAACTTCTCAGCTATATCCTCGAACCACATCTTCAGCTTCCCGTTCTTCGTTTTCTTCCTTTTCTGTTTCTGTCCATTTCCCTTCATCATCATCGTCTCCCTCCGCATCCTCCACAGGTCGTGGACTCTCATTTTCACCCTGATTTCAGAGATAGTGGGGACAGTGGCCTTCCTATACACATCCAGTACCTTCTCAGTCACCTTGTTGGTGGCATCCATATAATCAAAAAGCATTTGTTCTTCTCCTTAACCTCTCGTTTTCTGCTTCATAAGCCAGGGCACTTCCAACTTCCTTGTTCAGAGGCAACTTGTTAGATGGCAGAGGCATCCGAACCCCGAACACCTTATCGTTACCCTGGCGCAGCTGAGTGTTGCTAATCTTGGGACGACCCATCTTGGTGGCGGCCCTTTGAACCAACTGCAAAACAACACAGAAAAAACAACTTTCAGCACTTCAATATCACCACCTAGTGAACAATATTTTATTCAAAAGTACGGACTGAGATTTTGTCCTTAACTGTCCAAGTCAAGCTACTTGGGCTGAATTCGTTGATCAGTCCTGGGACGAATATTACCAACGGCGTGAATAGATTCCGTGGAATAAATTCAGGGCATTCCCGTCCAGGGAGCCTCAACAAACTCTGTAAATATTGCCATTGGCCTGCCATTGGCACATATACCAGGTTGGCAGATGTCTGGTGATCTATGGAATTATAAACTAGTTTTCGAAATATCGTGGCGCGTGAAATATCAACATAATTTGCGCTGGCGCATTGGTTTGTAAAACAATAGCATATATGAATACTGTACTGATGGTCAGATAATCAATTCCAATAACTGATTTAACAGGTTATACATTGCCAGTCCTATTTGTAACACAGTTTTCATAGATTTTTCATGCACCAAACTTAAAATATCACATGTACAAATACAATGATGTAAAGCAATATATTTGGAATTAACAGCGTGGCAAATAGACAAATAATCAACTTAAACCAATTAGATTTTGAAAACTTTGCCAGAAAACTGCTCATCACAATCATCATCATCATCACTGATTGATAGGCGTGCCATAGAATATATTAATTACTAGTAGCTGTGTAACTCCCCGGACTTAATATTGATTATGTTAGTAATAAATCTGTAGATATAATAACATAGTAACTTTATAAATTACATGACCAAACTTCTCTTCGTTCTTTCCTGCTAAGCTGTCCAACCTTTTCCTTTTCTCTCTATGTATTGATTATCTCAAATCTCCCTCGAACGTGCCAGGGTTTGAGGGTATGTGTGTGAGATCATAGAGAATTGGTCCTCCAAATTCCTCTTTCCACATCGTAAAAGGATTCTAAAAGGGAGGTTGAGAGGATGGAGTTCCTTCCCAACTATCACGTCTTTATAGTAA
>NW_024723326.1:0-37885 GCF_018991925.1 Homarus americanus
TATACTCGATGTGGAGCCTTTGTTATACTTGATCAGGGATCTTTGTTATACTCGATCAGGGGACCTTGTTATTCTCGATAAGGGGGACTTTGTTATACTCGATCAGTGGGCTTTGTTATCCTCGATCAAGGAACTTTGTTATACTCGATCAGGGGCCTTTTTTTATACTCGATCATATGACTTTGTTATACTCGACCAGGGGACATTGTTATACTCGATCAGGGGCCTTTGTTATACATGATCAGGGGGCTTTGTTATACTCGATCAGGGAAATTTGTTATTCTCAATAAGGGGGACTTTGTTATACTCGATCAGGGGGCTTTGTTATACTCGATCAGGGAACTTTGTTATACTCGATCAGGGGCCTTTGTTATTCTCGTTCAGGCGTCTTTGTTATATTCGATGAGGGGCCTTTGTTATACTCGACCAGGGGACTTTGTTATACTCGATGAGGGGCCTTTGTTAAACTCGATGAGGGGCCTTTGTTATACTCGACCAGGAAACTTTGTTATACTCGATCATGGGCCTTTGTTAAACTCGATTAGGGGCCTTTGTTATACTCGATCAGGGGACTTTGTTATACTCGAACAGGGGACTTTGTTATACTCGATTAGGGGACTTTGTTTTTACTCGATCAGGGCTTCGTTATACTCGATCAGGAGACTTTGTTATACTCGATGAGGGGCCTTTGTTATACTCGATCAGGGGCCTTTGTTATACTCGATCAGGGACTTTGTTATACGACCTGGGGGACTTTGTTATACTCGATGAGCCTTTGTTATACTTGATCAGGGATCTTTGTATACTATCAGGGGACTTTGTTATTCTCGATAAGGGGACTTTGTTATACTCGATCAGGGGGCTTTGTTATACTCGATCAAGGAACTTTGTTATACTCGATCAGGGGCCTTTTTTTATACTCGATCATATGACTTTTTTATACTCGACCAGGGGACATTGTTATACTCGATCAGGGGCCTTTGTTATACATGATCAGGGGGCTTTGTTATACTCGATCAGGGAAATTTGTTATTCTCAATAAGGGGGACTTTGTTATACTCGATCAGGGGGCTTTGTTATACTCGATCAGGGAACTTTGTTATATTCGATCAGGGGCCTTTGTTATTCTCGTTCAGGCGTCTTTGTTATATTCAATGAGGGGCCTTTGTTATACTCGACCAGGGGACTTTGTTATACTCGATCAGGGGACTTTGTTATACTCGATCAGGGGACTTTGTTATACTCGATTAGGAGACTTTCTTATACTCGATCAGGGGACTTTGTTATTCTCGATCAAGGACTTTGTTATCCTCGATCAGGGAACTTTGTTATACTCGATGAGGGGGCTTTCTTATACTCGATCAGGGGACTTTGTTATTCTCGATCAAGGACTTTGTTATCCTCGATCAGGGGCCTTTGTTAAACTCGATGAGGGGCCTTTGTTATACTCGATCAGGGGACTTTGTTATACGCGATTAGGGGACTTTGTTATACTCGATCAGGGGACTATGTTTTACTCAATCAGGGGGCTTTGTTATACTTGATCAGGGGTCTTTGTTATACTCGATCAGGGGACTTTGTTATTCTCGATAAGGGGGACTTTGTTATGCTCGATGAGGGGGCTTTGTTATACTCGATCAGGGGCCTTTTTTTATACTCGATCATATGACTTTGTTATACTCGACCAGGGGACATTGTTATACTCGATCAGGGGCCTTTGTTATACATGATCAGGGGGCTTTGTTTTACTCGATCAGGGAAATTTGTTATTCTCAATAAGGGGAACTTTGTTATACTCGATCAGGGGGCTTTGTTATACTCGATCAGGGAACTTTGTTATACTCGATCAGGGGCCTTTGTTATTCTCGTTCAGGCGTCTTTGTTATATTCGATGAGGGGCCTTTGTTATACTCGACCAGGGACTTTGTTATACTCGATCAGGGCCTTCGTTAAGCTCGATCTGGGGCCTTTGTTATACTCGATCAGGGGACTTTGTTATACTCGATCAGGGGACTTTGTTTTACTCGATCAGGGGGCTTTGTTTTACTCGATCAGGAGATTTTGTTATACTCCATGAGGGGACTTTGTTATACTCGATCAGGGGGCTTTGTTATACATGATCAGGGGCCTTTGGTATAATCGTTCAGGGGACTTTGTTATACTCGATCAGGGGACTTTGTTATACTCGATCAGGGGACTTTGTTATACTCGATCAAGGGCTTTGTTATCCTCGATCAGGGGACTTTGTTATACTCGATAAGGGGGCTTTGTTATACTCGATCAGGGGACTTTGTTATACATTTTTAGGGTCCTTTGTTATACTCGATCAGGGGACTTTGTTATACTCGATCTGGGGCCTTTGTTATACTTGATCAGGGGGGTTTGTTATACTCGGTCATGGGCCTTTGTTATACTCGATCAGGGGACTTTGTTATACTCGACATGGGACTTTGTTATACTCGATCTGGAGCCTTTGTTATAGTTGATCAGGGGGCTTTGTTATACTCGATCAGGGGACTTTGTTATTCTCGATAAGGGGGACTTTGTTATATTCGATCAGGGGGCTTTGTTATTCTCGATAAGGGGGACTTTGTTATATTCGATCAGGGAGCTTTGTTATACTCGATCAGGCTATTTTGTTATACTTGATCACGGGCCTTTGTTATAATCGTTCAGGGGACTTTGCTATACTCGATCTGGGGACTTTGTTATACTCGATCAGGGGACCCTGTTATACTCGACCAGGGGAGTTTGTTATACTCGACCAGGGGACTTTGTTATACTCGATGAGGGGCCTTTGTTAAACTCGATGAGGGGCCTTTGTTATACTCGACCACGGGACTTTGTTATCCTCGATCAGGGGCCTTTGTTAAACTCGTTGAGGGGCCTTTGTTATACTCGATCAGGGGACTTTGTTATACTCGATTAGGGGACTTTGTTATACTCGATCAGGGGACTTTGTTTTACTCGATCAGGGGGTTTTGTTATACTTGATCAGGGGTCTTTGTTATACTCGATCAGGGGACTTTGTTATTCTCGATAAGGGGGACTTTGTTATACTCGATCAGGGGGCTTTGTTATACTCGATCAGGGAACTTTGTTATACTCGATCAGGGGCTTTTGTTATTCTTGCTCAGGCGTCTTTGTTATATTCGATCAGGGGCCTTTGTTATACATGATCAGGGGACTTTGTTTATACTCGATCAGGGGACTTTGTTATTCTCGATAAGGGGGACTTTGTTATACTCGATCAGGGGGCTTTGTTATACTCGATCAGGGAACTTTGTTATACTCGATCAGGGGCCTTTTTATATCAGGCGTCTTTGTTATATTCGAGGGGACTTTGTTATACTCGACCAGGGGACTTTGTTATACTCGATCAGGGGTTACTCGATCTGGAGCCTTTGTTATACTTGATCAGGGGACTTTGTTATACTCGATCAGGGGACTTTGTTATTCTCGATAAGGGGGACTTTGTTATACTCGATCAGGGGGCTTTGTTATACTCGATCAGGGAACTTTGTTATACTCGATCAGGGGCCTTTTTTATACTCGATCAGGGGACTTTGTTATACTCGATCAGGGGACTTTGTTATACTCGATCAGGGGACTTTGTTATACTCGATGAGGGGGCTTTGTTATACTTTGTTATACTCGATGAGGGGGCTTTGTTATACTCGATCAGGGGACTTTGTTATACACGACCTGGGACTTTGTTATAATCGTTCAGGGGACTTTGTTATACTCGATCAGGGGACTTTGTTATACTCGACCAGGGTAGTTTGTTATATTCGATCAGGGGCCTTTGTTATTCTCGTTCAGGCGTCTTTGTTATATTTGATGAGGGGCCTTTGTTATACTCGACCAGGGGACTTTGTTATACTCGATCAGGGGACTTTGTTATACTCGATCAGGGGACTTTGTTATACTCGATTAAGAGACTTTCTTATACTCGATCAGGGGACTTTGTTATTCTCGATCAAGGACTTTGTTATCCTCGATCAGGGAACTTTGTTATACTCGATGAGGGGGCTTTGTTATACTCGATCAGGGGACTTTGTTATACACTTTTAGGGTCCTTTGTTATACTCGATCAGGGGACTTTGTTATACTCGATCTGGGGCCTTTGTTATACTTGATCAGGGGGCTTTGTTATACTCGATCATGGGCCTTTGTTATACTCGATCAGGGGACTTTGTTATACTCGACATGGGACTTTGTTATACTCGATCTGTAGCCTTTGTTATAGTTGGACAGGGGGCTTTGTTATACTCGATCAGGGGACTTTGTTATTCTCGATAAGGGGGACTTTGTTATATTCGATTAGGGGGCTTTGTTATTCTCGGTAAGGGGCACTTTGTTATATTCGATCAGGGAGCTTTGTTATACTCGATCAGGCTATTTTGTTATACTTGATCACGGGCCTTTGTTATAATCGTTCAGGGGACTTTGCTATACTCGATCTGGGGACTTTGTTATACTCGATCAGGGGACCTTGTTATACTCGACCAGGGGAGTTTGTTATACTCGACCAGGGGACTTTGTTATACTCGATGAGGGGCCTTTGTTAAACTCGATGAGGGGCCTTTGTTATACTCGACCACGGGACTTTGTTATACTCGATCAGGGGCCTTTGTTAAACTCGATGAGGGGCCTTTGTTATACTCGATCAGGGGACTTTGTTATACGCGATTAGGGGACTTTGTTATACTCGATCAGGGGACTATGTTTTACTCGATCAGGGGGCTTTGTTATACTTGATCAGGGGTCTTTGTTATACTCGATCAGGGGACTTTGTTATTCTCGATAAGGGGGACTTTGTTATGCTCGATCAGGGGGATTTGTTATACTCGATCAGGGAACTTTGTTATACTCGATCAGGGGCTTTTGTTATTCTTGCTCAGGCGTCTTTGTTATATTCGATCAGGGGCCTTTGTTATACTAGATCAGGGGACTTTGTTATACACGACCTGGGACTTTGTTATACTCGATCTGGAGCCTTTGTTATACTTGATCAGGGGTCTTTGTTATACTCGATCAGGGGACTTTGTTATTCTCGATAAGGGGACTTTGTTATACTCGATCAGGGGGCTTTGTTATACTCGATCATGGAACTTTGTTATACTCGATCAGGGCCTTTTTTATACTCGATCAGGGGACTTTGTTATACTCGACCAGGGGACTTTGTTATACTCGATCAGGGGACTTTGTTATACACGACCTGGGACTTTGTTATACTCGATCTGGAGCCTTTGTTATACTTGATCAGGGGTCTTTGTTATACTCGATCAGGGGACTTTGTTATTCTCGATAAGGGGGACTTTGTTATACTCGATGAGGGGGCTTTGTTATACTCGATCATGGAACTTTGTTATACTCGATCAGGGGACTTTGTTATACACGACCTGGGACTTTGTTATAATCGTTCAGGGGACTTTGTTATACTCGATCAGGGGACTTTGTTATACTCGACCAGGGTAGTTTGTTATATTCGATCAGGGGCCTTTGTTATTCTCGTTCAGGCGTCTTTGTTATATTTGATGAGGGGCCTTTGTTATACTCGACCAGGGGACTTTGTTATACTCGATCAGGGGACTTTGTTATACTCGATCAGGGGACTTTGTTATACTCGATTAAGAGACTTTCTTATACTCGATCAGGGGACTTTGTTATTCTCGATCAAGGACTTTGTTATCCTCGATCAGGGAACTTTGTTATACTCGATGAGGGGGCTTTGTTATACTCGATCAGGGGACTTTGTTATACACTTTTAGGGTCCTTTGTTATACTCGATCAGGGGACTTTGTTATACTCGATCTGGGGCCTTTGTTATACTTGATCAGGGGGCTTTGTTATACTCGATCATGGGCCTTTGTTATACTCGATCAGGGGACTTTGTTATACTCGACATGGGACTTTGTTATACTCGATCTGTAGCCTTTGTTATAGTTGGACAGGGGGCTTTGTTATACTCGATCAGGGGACTTTGTTATTCTCGATAAGGGGGACTTTGTTATATTCGATTAGGGGGCTTTGTTATTCTCGGTAAGGGGCACTTTGTTATATTCGATCAGGGAGCTTTGTTATACTCGATCAGGCTATTTTGTTATACTTGATCACGGGCCTTTGTTATAATCGTTCAGGGACTTTGCTATACTCGATCTGGGGACTTTGTTATACTCGATCAGGGGACCCTGTTATACTCGACCAGGGGAGTTTGTTATACTCGACCAGGGGACTTTGTTATACTCGATGAGGGGCCTTTGTTAAACTCGATGAGGGGCCTTTGTTATACTCGACCACGGGACTTTGTTATCCTCGATCAGGGGCCTTTGTTAAACTCGTTGAGGGGCCTTTGTTATACTCGATCAGGGGACTTTGTTATACTCGATTAGGGGACTTTGTTATACTCGATCAGGGACTATGTTTTTACTCGATCAGGGGCTTTGTTATACTTGATCAGGGTCTTTGTTATACTCGATCAGGGGACTTTGTTATTCTCGATAAGGGGACTTTGTTATGCTCGATCAGAGGCTTTGTTATACTCGATCAGGGCCTTTTTATACTCGATCATATGACTTTGTTATACTCACGACCAGGGACATTGTTATACTCGATCAGGGGCCTTTGTTATACATGATCAAGGGCTTTGTTTTACTCGATCAGGGAAATTTGTTATTTCTCAATAAGGGGACTTTGTTATACTCGATCCAGGGGCTTTGTTATACTCGATCAGGGAACTTTGTTATACTCGATCAGGGGCCTTGTTATTCTCGTTCAGGCGTCTTTGTTATATTCGATAGAGGGGCCTTTGTTATACTCGATCAGGGGACTTTGTTATTCTCGATAAGGGGGACTTTGTTATACTCGATCAGGGGGCTTTGTTATACTCGATCAGGGAACTTTGTTATACTCGATCAGGGGCCTTTTTTTATACTCGATAAGGGGACTTTGTTATACTCGACCAGGGGACTATGTTATACTCGATCAGGGGCCTTTGTTATACATGATCAGGGGGCTTTCTTATACTCGATCAGGGGACTTTGTTATTCTCGATAAGGGGACTTTGTT
This sequence comes from Homarus americanus, assembly GCF_018991925.1. Lineage (NCBI taxonomy): Eukaryota > Metazoa > Arthropoda > Malacostraca > Decapoda > Nephropidae > Homarus > Homarus americanus. The sequence continues at coordinate 7,072 of NW_024723326.1, forward strand.
ATACTCGATTAGGAGACTTTGTTATACTCGATCAGGGGACTTTGTTATACTCGATCAAGGACTTTGTTATCCTCGATCAGGGGACTTTGTTATACTCGATGAGGGGGCTTTGTTATACTCGATCAGGGGACTTTGTTATACATTTTTAGGGTCCTTTGTTATACTCGATCAGGGGACTTTGTTATACTCGATCTGGGGCCTTTGTTATACTTGATCAGGGGGGTTTGTTATACTCGGTCATGGGCCTTTGTTATACTCGATCAGGGGACTTTGTTATACTCGACATGGGACTTTGTTATACTCGATCTGGAGCCTTTGTTATAGTTGATCAGGGGGCTTTGTTATACTCGATCAGGGGACTTTGTTATTCTCGATAAGGGGGACTTTGTTATATTCGATCAGGGGGCTTTGTTATTCTCGATAAGGGGGACTTTGTTATATTCGATCAGGGAGCTTTGTTATACTCGATCAGGCTATTTTGTTATACTTGATCACGGGCCTTTGTTATAATCGTTCAGGGGACTTTGCTATACTCGATCTGGGGACTTTGTTATACTCGATCAGGGGACCTGTTATACTCGACCAGGGAGTTTGTTATACTCGACCAGGGACTTTGTTATACTCGATGAGGGGCCTTTGTTAAACTCGATGAGGGGCTGTTATACTCGACCACGGGACTTTGTTATCCTCGATCAGGGCCTTTGTTAAACTCGATGAGGGCTGTTATACTCGATCAGGGACTTTGTTATACTCGATTAGGGGACTTTGTTATACTCGATCAGGGACTTTGTTTTACTCGATCAGGGGTTTTGTTTATACTTGATCAGGGGTCTGCTTTTTCGATCAGGGACTTTGTTATTCTCGATAAGGGGACTTTGTTATGCTCGATCAGGGGCTTTGTTATACTCGATCAAGGAACTTTGTTATACTCGATCTGGGGCCGTTTTTATACTCGATCAGGACTTTGTTATACTCGACCAGGGACTTTGTTATACTCGATCAGGGGCCGGCCTTTGTTATACGCATGATCAGGGGTTTCTTATACTCCCGATCAGGACTTTGTTATTCTCGAAAGGGGACTTTGTTATACTCGATCAGGGAAGCTGTTATACTTTCGATCAGGAACTTTGTTATACTTTCGATCAGGGGAGCTTTTTGTTATTTCTTGCTCTCAAATGCTTTGTTATATTCGATCAGGGGACTTTGTTATACTCGATCAGGGCCTTTGTTATACTCGATCAGAAACTGTTATACTCGATGGGGGACTTTGTTATACTCGACCAGGGAGTTTGTTATATACTCGACCAGGACTTTGTTATACTCGATGAGGCCTTTGTTAAACTCGATGAGGGCCTTTGTTATACTCGATCAGAAACTTTGTTATACTCGATCATGGGCGCTGATGCAAGCTCGATTGGGGCGCTGTTTATATACTTTCGATCAGGGACTTTGTTATACTCGAACAGGGGACTTTGTTATGCGATTAGGGGACTTTGTTTTACTCGTCAGGGCTTCGTTATACTCGATCGGGGAGACTTTGTTATACTCGATGAGGGGCTTTGTTATACTCGATCAGGGCCTTTGTTATACTCGATCAGGGACTTTGTTATACACGACCTGGGACTTTGTTATACTCGATGTGGAGCCTTTATTTATACTCGATCAGGGGACTTTGTTATTCTCGATAAGGAGGACTTTATACTCGAACAGGGGGCTTTGTTATACTCGATCAGGAACTTTGTTGCCTTACTCGATCAGGGGCCTTTTTATACTCGATCATATGACTTTGTTATACTCGACCAGGGACATTGTTATACTCGATCAGGGCCTTTGTTATACATGATCAGGGGCTTTGTTATACTCGATCAGGGAAATTTGTTATTCTCAATAAGGGGACTTTGTTATACTCGATCAGGGGCTTTGTTATACTCGATCAGGGAACTTTATTTATACTCGATCAGGGGCCTTTGTTATTCTCGTTCGAGGCGTCTTTGTTATATTCGATGAGGCCTTTGTTATATACTCGACCAGGGGACTTTGTTATATACTCGATTAGGGCCTTTGTTAAACTCGATCTGGGGCCTTTGTTATACTCGATCAGGGGACTTTGTTATACTTTCGATCAGGGGACTTTGTTTCTTGATCAGGGCTTTGTTTTACTGATCAGGAGATTTTATTGCTCTCCATGGGGGACTTTGTTATACTCGATCAAGGGCTTTGGTATACATGATCAGGGGCCTTTGGTATAATCGTTCAGGGGACTTTGTTGCTCGTCAGGGGACTGTTATACTCGATCCAGGGACTTTGTTATACTCGATCAAGGGACTGTTATCCTCGATCAGGGGACTTTGTTATACTCGATGAGGGCTTTGTTATACTCGATCAGGACTTTGTTATACATTTTGGGTCCTTTGTTATACTCGATCAGGGGACTTTGTTATACTCGATCTGGGGCCTTTGTTATATACTTGATCAGGAAGTTTGTTATGCTCGATCATGGGCCTTTATTTATACTCGATCAGGTAACTGTTATACTCGTCCTGGGACTTTGTTATACTCGATGTGAGCCTTTATTTATAGTTGATCAGGGGCTTTGTTATATACTCGATCAGGGGCTGTTATTCTCGATAAGGGGACTTGTTATATTCGATCAGGGGGCTTTGTTATTCTCGATAGGGGACTTTGTTATATTCGATTAGGGGCGTTGTTATACTTTCGATCGACTATTTTGATATACTTGATCACATTTTGTATAATCGTTCAGGGACTTTATACTCGATCAGAGACTTTGTTCTTTCGATCGGGGCTTTGTTATACTCGACCAGGGAGTTTGTTATACTCGACCAGGGACTGTTATACTCGATCTGGAGCCTTTACATTATATATGCTTGATCAGGGGTCTTTGTTATATACTCGATCAGGGGACTGTTATTCTCGAATAAAGGACTTTGTTATACTCGATCAGGGGAGCTTTGTTATACCGATCAAGGAACTTTATATCTCGATCTGGGGCCTTTTTATACTCAGTCGGGGACTTTGCTTATGACCAGGGACTTTATACTCGATCAGGGGCCTTTGTTATACATGATCCAGGGGAACTTTCTTATACTCGATCGGGGACTTTTGTTATTCTCGAAAGGAGGACTTTGTTATACTCGATTGAGGGGGGCTGTTATACTCGATCAGGAACATTTATACTCGATCAAGGGCTTTTTGTTATTCGTTCGAGCGTCTTTGTTATATTGATCAGGGCCTTTGTTATACTCGATCAGGGGACTTAGTTATTCTCGATAAGGGGGACTTTGTTATACTCGATGAGGGTCTTTGTTATACTCGATCAGGAAATTTTGTTATACTCCGATCATGGGCCTTTTTATACTCGATAAAACTGTTATACTCGATGAGGACTTTGTTATACTCGACCAGGGGAGTTTTGTTATATACTTGACCAGGGGACTTTCATTTATACTCGATGAGGGGCTTTTTATTTAAACTCGATGAGGGCCTTTGTTATACTCGACCAGAGGAAACTTTGTTATACTCGATCATGGGCTTTATTAAACTCGATGAGGGGCCTTTGTTATACTCGATCAAGGACTTTGTTATACTTTCGAAGACAAGGGACTTTGTTATACTCGATTAGGGGACTTTGTTTTACTCGATCAGGGGGCTTCGTTATATTCGATCAGGAGACTTTGTTATACTCGATGAGGGCCTTTGTTATACTCGATCAGGACCTTTGTTTATACTCGATCAAGGGGACTTTGTTATACACGACCTGGGACTTTGTTGCTCACTCGATGTGGAACCTTTGTTATACTTGATCAGGGATCTTTGTTATACTCGATCAGGGGACTTTGTTATTCTCGATAAGGGGACTTTGTTGCTTATACTCCGAACAGGGGCGTATACTCGATCAAGGATCTTTGTTATATACTCGATCAGGGGCCTTTTTTATACTCGATCATATGACTTTGTTGTTATACTCTGACCAGGGACATTGTTATCTTTTCGATCAAAGGCGCTGTTATAACCCACATGATCACGAGGCTTTGTTATACTTTCGATCAGGGGAATTTGTTATTCTCAATAAGGGGGACTTTGTTATGCGCTCGATCAGGGCTTTGTTATACTCGATCAGAGACTTTGTTATATACTCGATCAGGGGCCTTTGTTATTCTCGTTCAGCGTCATTGTTATATTCGATGAGGGGCGTTTATTTATACTCGAAGCCAGGGGACTTTGTTTATACTCGATCAAATTTTGTTAAACTCGATCTGGGCCTTTGTTATACTCGATCAGGGGCTGTTGCTCTCGATCAAGGGGACTTTGTTTTGCACTACTTTCGATCAGGGCTTTGTTTTTATGATCAGGAGACTTCCCTTCTCCATGAGGGGACTTTGTTGCCTCGATCAGGGCTTTTGTTATACATGATCAGGGGCGCTGGTATAATTTCGGGGACTTTTGTTATACTCGATCAGGGACTTTGTTATACTCCCAGTAAGTTTTGTTATACTCGATCAAGGGGCTTTGTTATCACCTCGATCAAGAGGGACTTTGTTATACTCGATAAAGGGGCTTTGTTGTACTCGATCAGGGAGTTTTGTTTATACATTTTTAGGGTCCTTTGTTATACTGATCAGGGACTTTGTTATACTACTCGATCTGGGGCCTTTGTTATATACTTGATCAGGAGGGTTTTAGTATACTCGATCATGGGCCTTTGTTATCACTCGATCAGGTGACTTTGTTGCTCTCGTCCTGGGACTTTGGCCTTCTCGATCTTGAGCCTTTGTTACTAATTTGATCAGGGCTTTGTTATACTCGATCAGGGGACTTTGTTATTCTCCCGATAAGGGGACTTTGTTATATTCGATCCCAAGAACTTTGTATTCTCGATAAGGACTTTGTTATATTCGGTGGGGAGCGTTGTTATGCTGATCAAATTCTTTGTTATACTTGATCACGGGCGCTCGACATAATGTCGTTCAGGGACTGCTATATAAAATCAAAGACTTTGTTATACTCGATCAGAGGACACTGTTATACTCGACCAGGGGGGTTGTTATATCGACCAGGGGACTTTGTTATATCAGTCGGGGCCTTTGTTGCCGCGATCCAGGGTCTTTTGTTATACTCTCGATCAGAACTTTGTTATTCTCGATAAGAGGACTTTTGTACTCGATCAGGGCTTTATACTCGATCAAGGAACTTTGTTATATACTCGATCTGGGGCCTTTTATACTCGATCAGGGGACTTTGTTATACTCTGACCAGGGACTTTATCGATCAGGGGCCTTTATTTATACATGATCCAGGGGCTTTCTGCCACTTTCGATCAGGGACTTTGTTATTCTCGAAGGGCATTATACTCGATTAGGGGGCTTTGTTGCTTATACTCGATCAAGGGAACTTTGTTATACTCGATCCAGGGCTTTTGTTATTCTCGTTAAAAGGCGTCTTAAGGCGTCTTTGTTATATTCGATCAGGGGCCTTTGTTATACTCGATCAGGGACTTAGTTATTCTCGATAAGGGACTTTGTTATACTCTGATGAGGGGTCTTTGTTATACTCGATCAGGGAAATTTTGTTATACTCGATCATGGGCCTTGTTATACTCGATCAGGAAACTTTGTTATACTCGATGAGGGACTTTGTTATACTCGATCAGGAACTTTGTTATACTCGATCAGGGCTTTTGTTATTCTCGTTAAGGCGTCTTTGTTATATTCGATCAGGGCCTTTGTTATACTCGATCAGGGGACTTAGTTATTCTCGATAAGGGACTTGTGTTATACTCGATGAGGGTCTTTGTTATACTCGATCAGGAAATTTTGTTATACTCGATCATGGGCCTTTGTTATACTCGATCAGGAAACTTTGTTATACTCGATGAGGACTTTGTTATACTCGATCATGGAACTTTGTTATACTCGATCAGGGCCTTTTTTCTACTCGATCAGGGGACTTTGTTATACTCGACCAGGGACTTTGTTATTCTCGATTGGGGCCTTTGTTATACATGATCAGGGGGCTTTCTTATACTCGATCAGGGACTTTATTCTCGATAAGGAATTTGTTATATTCGATCAGGGCTTTGTTATAATCGTTCAGGACTTTGTTATACTCGATCAGGGACTTTGTTATACTCGATCAGGTAACTTTGTTATTCTCGATCAGGGGACTTTGTTATACTCGATCAGGGACTTTCTTAAACTCGATCAGGGACTTTGTTATACTCAATCAGGGGCTTTGTTATACTCGATCAGGTAACTTTGTTATACTCGATCAGGGACTTTGTTATACTCGATCAGGGGACTTTCTTAAACTCGATCAGGGAGGGCCTTTGTTATACTTAATCAGAGGCCTTTGTATACTCGATCAGGGACTTTGTTATACTCCATCAGCAGACTTTATTATACTCGATCAGAGGACTTTGTTATACTCGATCAAGGACTTTGTTATCCTCGATCGGGGACTTTGTTATACTCGATGAGAGGGCTTTGTTATACTCGATCAGCGGACATTGTTATACCACTAGTGCTTTGTTATACTCGATCAGGGCCTTTGTTTATACTCGTTCAGGGGACTTTGTTATTCTCGACCAGGGACTTTGTTTATACTCGATCTGGGGCCTTTGTTATACTTGATCAGGGGGCTTTGTTATACTTGATCAGGACTTAGTTATTCTCGATAAGGGGACTTTGTAATACTCGATGAGGCTTTGTTATAATCGATCAGGAAATTTTGTTATACTCGATCATGGGCTTTTGTTATACTCGATCAGGGGACATTGTTATACTCCACCAGGGGACTTTGTTATACTCGATCAGGGGCCTTTGTTATTCTTGATGAGGGGCTTTATACTCGATCAGGGGAGTTTGTTATTCTCGATAAGGGGGTCTTTGTTATACTCAATCAGGGGCTTTGTTATACTCGATTAGAAACCTTTGTTATACTCGTTCTGGCGCCTTTGTTATATTCGATCAGGGGACTTTGTTATACTCGATCTGGGGCCTTTGTTATAATCGGTCAGGGGACTATGTTATACTCGATCAGGGGACTTTTTTATACTCGATTAGGGGACTTTGTTATACTCGATCATGGAACTTTGTTATACTCGATCAGGGGCCTTTGTTATTCTCGTTCTGGCGTCTTTGTTATATTCGATCAGGGGCATTTGTTTTACTCGACCAGGGGACTTTGTTATACTCGATTAGGGGCCTTTGTTAATCTCGATCAGGGGCCTTTGTTATACTCGATCAGGGGACTTTGTTATGCTCGATCAGGGGACTTTGTTATACTCGATCAGGGGGCTTTGTTTTTCTCGGTCAGGAAACTTTGTTATACTCGATGAGGGGACTTTGTTATCCTCGATGAGGGGGCTTTGTTATACTTGATCAGTGGCCTTTGTTATAATCGTTCAGGGGACTTTGTTATACTCGATCAGGGGACTTTGTTATACTCGATCAGGGACTTTGTTATACTCGACCGGGGAGTTATTATAACTCGACCAGGGACTTTGTTTCTCGATGAGGGGCCTTTGTTAAACTTGATGAGGGGCCTTTGTTATACTCGACCATGGGACTTTGTTTTACCTGATGAGGGGCCTCTATTAAACTCGATTGGGGGCCTTTGTTATACTCGATCAGGGGACTTTGTTATACTCGATCAGGGCCTTTTTTAGGCTCGATGAGGGGACTTTGTTATACTCGACCAGGGGACTTTGTTATACTCGATCAAGGGCCTTTGTTATACATGATCTGGGGGTTTGTTATACTCGATCAGGGGACTTTGTTATTCTCGATAAGGGACTTTGTTATACCGATCAGGGGCTTTGTTTATACTCGATCAGGAGACTTTGTTATACCCATGAGGGGACTTTGTTATACTCGATCTGGGGGCTTTGTTATATGATCAGGGCCTTTGTTATAATCGTTCAGGGACTTTGTTATACCTGATCAGGGACTTTGTTATACTCGATCAGGGGATTTTGTTATACTCGATTAGAGACTTTCTTAATTCGATCAGGGACTTTACTATACTCGATCAAAGACTTTTATTCTCGATCAGGGACTTTGTCATACTCGATGAGGGCTTTGTTATACTCGATCAGGGGACAATGTTATACACAATCAGGGTCCTTTGTTACCTGATCAGGGAACTTTGTTATACTCGATCAGGGGACTATGTTATACTCGATCAGGGCCTTTGTTATACTCGATCAGGGGACTTTGTTATACACGACCTGGGACTTTGTTATAATCGTTCAGGGACTTTGTTATACTCGATCAGGGACTTTTGTTATACTCGACCAGGGTAGTTTGTTATACTCGACCAGGGGACTTTGTTATACTCGATCAGGGCCTTTGTTAAACTCGATGAGGGGCCTTTGTTATACTCGATCAGGGACTTTGTTATACACGATCAGGGACTTGTTATACTCGATCAGGGGCTTTGTTTTACTCAATCAGGTAACTTTGTTATACTCGATCAGGGGACTTTGTTATACTCGATCAGGGGACTTTGTTATACTCGATCAGGGACTTTGTTATACTCGATCAGGGGACTTTGTTATACTCGATCAGTGGCCTTTGTTATACTTGATCAGAGGCCTTTGTATACTCGATCAGGGACTTTGTTATACTCGATCAGCAGACTTTATTATACTCGATCAGGGGACTTTATACTCGATCAAGGACTTTGTTATCCTCGATCAGGGACTTTGTTATACACGATGAGGGGCTTTTGTTATACTCGATCAGGACATTGTTATACACTTTAGGACCTTTGTTATACTCGATCAGGGGCCTTTGTTATACTCTGTTCAGGAGACTTTGTTATTCTCAACCAGACTTTGTTATACTCGATCTGGGGCCTTTGTTATACTTGGATCAGGGGCTTGTTATACTCGATCAGGGACTTTGTTATTCTCGATAAGGGGAGACTTTGTAATACTCGATGAGGGGTTTGTTATACTCGATCAGGGAAATTTTGTTATACTCGATCATGGGCCTTTGTTATACTCGATCAGGGACATTGTTATACTCGACCAGGGACTTTGTTATACTCGATCAGGGGCCTTGTTATACTTGATGATAGGGCTTTGTTATACTCGATGAGGGACTTTGTTATTCTCGATAAGGGTCTTTATTATACTCAATCAGGGCTTTGTTATATCGAACAGGGAACTTTTTATACTCGATGAGAAACCTTTGTTATACTCGTTCAGGCGCCTTTGTTATATCCGATCAGGGACTTTGTTATACTCGATCTGGGGCCTTTGTTATAATCGTTCAGGGACTATGTTATACCCGATCAGGGACTTTTTATTCTCGATTAGGGACTTTGTTATACTCGATCATGGAACTTTGTTATACCTCGATCTGGGGCCTTTTTATTCTCGTTCTGGGTCTTGTTTATATTCGATCAGGGCATTTGTTTTACTCGACCAGGGACTTTGTTATACTCGATCAGGGCCTTTGTTAATCTCGATTAGGGCCTTGTTATACCTTCGATCAGGGACTTTGTTATACTCGATCAGGGGATTTGTTATACTCGATCAGGGGCTTTGTTTTACTCGTCAGGAAACTTTGTATACTCGATGCGGGACTTTGTTATACTTGATCAGGGCCTTGTTATAATCGTTCAGGGACTTTGTTATACTCGATCAGGGGACTTTGTTATTCGATCAGGGACTTTGTTATACCTGATGAGCCTTGTTAAACTTGATGAGGCTTTTGTTATACCTCGACCAGGGACTTTGTTTTACTCGATGACGGGCCTTTTAAACCTCGATGGGGCCTTTGTTATACTCGATCAGGGACTTGTTATACCTGATCAGGGACTTTGTTATACTCGATCAGGGACTTTGTTATACTCAATCAGGGACTTTGTTATACTCGATGAGGGGCCTTGTTATACTCGATCAGAGGCCTTGGTATACTTGATCAGGGACTTTGTCATACTCGATCAGGAGACTTTGTTATACCTCGATCAGGGACTTTGTTATACTCGATCAAATGATTTTGTTATCCTCGATCAGGGACTTTGTTATACTCATTAGGGGCTTTGTTATACTCGATCAGGGACTTTGTTATACTCGACCAGGGGAGTTTGTTATACTGACCAGGGACTTTGTTATACTCGATCAGGGGATTTTGTTATACTCGACCAGGGACTTTGTTATACTCGATCAGGGACTTTCTTATACGCGACCTGGGAATTTGTTATACTCGATCAGGGGCTCTTTGTTATACATGATCAGGGACTTTGTTATACTCGATCAGGAGGACTTTGTTTTTCTCGATAAGGGGACTTTGTTATACTCGATCAGGGCGCTTTGTTATACTCGATCTGGGAACTTTGTTATACTAGATCAGGGGCCTTTGTTATTTTTGTTCTGGCGACTTTGTTATAATCGATGAGGGCCTTTGTTATACTCGAAGGGACTTTGTTATACTCGATCAGGGCCTTGTTAAACTCCGGATCAGGCCTTTGTTATACCTCGATGAGGGACTTTGTTATACCCGATTAGAGACTTTCTTATACTCGATGGGGACTTTGTTATACTCGATCAAGGACTTTGTTATCCTCGATCAGGGGACTTTGTTGTACTTGATGAGGGGCTTTGTTATACTCGATCAGGGACATTGTTAAACACGTTTAGGGTCCTTTGTTATACTCGATCAGGAACTTTGTTATACTCGGTGAGGGACTTTGATATTCTCGATAAGGGACTTTGTTTTACCTGGATGAGGGGGCTTTGTTATACTCGATCAGGGGACTTTGTTAAACTCGATCAGGGCCTTTGTTATACTCGATCGGGGTTTGTTATACCTCGATCAGGGGACTTTGTTATACTTGACCTGGGACTTTGTTATACTCGATCTGGAGCCTTTGTTATACTTGATCAGGGGCTTTGTTATACTCGATCAGGGACTTTTTTATTCTCGATAAGGATCTTTGTTATATTCGATCAGAGGGCTTTGTTATAATCGTTCAAGGGACTTTGTTATACCCAATCAGTGGACTTTGTTATAATCGTTCAGGGACTTTGCTATACTCGATCAGGGGACTTTGTTATACCTGATCACGGGACTTTGTTATACCTGACCAGGGGAGTTTGTTATACTCGAACAGGGACTTTGTTATACTTGATGAGGGGCCTTTGTTAAACTCGATGAGGGGCCTTTGTTCTCGACCAGGGACTTTGTTATACTCGATCAGAGGCCTTTGTTAAACCTGATGAGGCCTTTGTTATACTCGATCAGGGACTTGTTATACTCGATCAGGGGACTTTGTTATACCTGACCACGGGACTTTGTTTACCTCGATCAGGGGGCTTTTATACTCGATCAGAGACTTTGTTATACTCGATCAAAGGCCTTTGATATACTCGATCAGGGCCTTTGTTATACTCGATCAGGGACTTTATATAATACCTGGGACTTTGTTATACTGATCTGGAGGCTTTGTTAAACTTGATCAGGGTCTTTGTTATACTCGATCAGGGACTTTCATATTCTCGATAAGGGGAATTTTGTTATACTCGATCAGGGGCTTTGTTATACTCGATCAGGGACTTTGTTATACTCGACCAGGGGACTTGTTATACCCGATCAGTGGCCTTTGTTATACATGATCAGGGGGCTTTGTTATACTCGATCAGGGGACTTTGTTATACTCGATCAGTGGGCTTTGTTATACTCGATCAGGGAACTTTGTTTTACTCGATCAGGGTTTTTTATACTCGATCAGGGGACTTTGTTATACTCGACCAGGGACTTTGTTATACTCGATAAGGGCCCTTGTTATACATGATCAGGGGCTTCTTATACTCGATCAGGGACTTTTATTCTCGATAAGGGGACTTTGTTATATTCGATCAGGGGCTTTGTTATAATCGTTCAGGGACTTTGTTATACTCGATCAGAACTTTATACTCGATGAGAGACTTTGTTATACCTGGATCAGGGGCTTTGTTATACTCGATCAGGGGACTTTGTTATACTCGAGAGGGGCCTTTGTAATACTCGATGAGGGGCCTTTGTTATACCTCGATCAGGGGACTTTGGTTATACTCGACCTGGGACTTTGTTAACTATCTGCTTCCTTTTTGTTATAGTTGATGAGAGGGATTTGTTATACTCGATCTGGAGTCTTTGTTATACTTGATCAGGGGGCTTTGTTTTCTCGATCAGGGGACTTTGTTATTCTCGATAAAGGGAACTTTGTTATATTCGATCAGGGGGCTTTGTTATAATCATTCAAGGGACTTTGTTATACTCAATCAGGGGACTTTGTTATAATCGTTCAGGGGACTTTGCTATACTCGATCAGGGGACTATGTTATACTCGATCAGGGGACATTGTTATACTCGACCAGGGGAGTTTGTTATACTCGACCAGGGGACTTTGTTATACTCGATGAGGGGCCTTTGCTAAACTCGATGAGGGGCCTTTGTTATACTTGACCAGGGGACTTTGTTATACTCGATCAGGGGCCTTTGTTAAATTCGATGAGGGGCCTTTGTTATACTCAATCAGGGGACTTTGTTATACTCGATCAGGGGACGTTGTTTTACTCGATCAGCAAGCTTTGTTACACTCGATCAGGAGACTTTGTTATACTCGATCAGGGGCCTTTGTTATGCTCGATCAGGGGCCTTTGTTATACTCGATCAGGGGACTTTGTTATACACGACTTGGGACTTTGTTATACTCGATCTGGAGCCTTTGTTATACTTGATCAGGGGTCATTGTTATACTCGATCAGGGGACTTTGTTATTCTCGATAAGGGGGACTTTGGTATACTCGACCAGGGACTTTGTTATACTCGATCAGAACTTTGTTATACTCGATCAGGGCATTTTTTTATACCGATCAGGGACTTGTTATACTCGACCAGGGGACTTTGTTATACTCTCGATCAGGGCCTTGTTATAGCATGATCAGGGGCTTTCTTATACTCGGATCAGGGGACTTTGCTATTCTCGATAAGGACTGGTTATATTCGGATCAGGGCTTTGGTTATAATCGTTCAGGGACTCTTGTTATACTCGATCAGGGGACTTTTGTTAAGGATTTTGACCAGGGTAGTTTGTTATACTCTCGACCACAGGGGACTTTGTTATACTCTCGATCAGGGCCTTGTTAAACCCGATGAGGGGCCTTTGTTATCCTCGATCAGGGGACTTTGTTATACACGATCAGGGGACTTTGTTATACTCGATCAGGGGGCTTTGTTATACTCGATCAGTTAACTTTGTTATACTCGATCAGGGGACTTTGTTATACTCGATTAGGGGACTTTCTTATACTCGATCAAGGGACTTTGTTATACTCGATCAGGGGAATTTGTTATACTCGATGAGGGGCCTTTGATATACTCGATCAGAGGCCTTTGTATACTCGATCAGGGGACTTTGTTATACTCGATCAGCAGACTTTATTATACTCGATCAGGGGACTTTGTTATACTCGATCAAGGACTTTGTTATCCTCGATCAGGGAACTTTGTTATACTCGATGAGCGGGGTTTGTTATACTCGATCAGGGGACATTGTTATAGACTTTTAGGGTCCTTTGTTATACTCGATCAGATGGCCTTTGTCATACTCGTTCAGGGGACTTTGTTATACTCGACCAGAGGACTTTGTTATACGCGATCTAGGGCCTTTGTTATAGTTGATTCAGGGGACTTTGTTATACTCGATCAGGGGACTTTGTTATACTTGATCAGGCTTTGTTATACTCGATCATGGGACTTTAGTTATTCTCGATAAGGGGACTTCTTTGTACTGGATGAGGGGGGCTTTGTTATACTCGATGAGGGGGCTGGTTAAATTCTCGATCAGGACATTGTTATACACTTGGGACCTTTGTTATGCTAGATCAGGGCCTTTGTTATACTCGATCAGGGGACTTTGTTATACCTTTCGATCAGGGACTTTGTTATACCTCGATCATCAGGGACTTTCTTATACCGATCAGGGACTTTGTTATACTCGATCAGGGAATTTGTTATACTCGATGAGGGGCCTTTGTTATACTCGATCAGAGTGCCTTTGTATACTGATCAGGGGACTTTGTTATACTCGATCAGCAGACTTTATTATACTCGATCAGGGGACTTTGTTATACTCGATGAGGGGGCTTTGTTATACTCGATCAGGGGACATTGTTATACACTTTTAGGGACCTTTGTTATACTCGATCAGGGGCCTTTTTTATACTCGTTCAGGAGACTTTGTTATTCTCGACCAGGGGACTTTGTTATACTCGATCTGGGGCCTTTGTTATACTTGATCAGGGGGTTTTGTTATACTCGATCAGGGGACTTAGTTATTCTCGATAAGGGAGACTTTGTAATACTCGATGAGGGGGCTTTGATATACTCGATCAGGGAAATTTTGTTATACTCGATCATGGGCCTTTGTTATACTCGATCTGGGGATATTGTTTTACTCGACCAGGGGACTTTGTTATACTCGATAAGGGGCCTTTGTTATACTTGATGAGGGGGCTTTGTTATACTCGATCAGGGGACTTTGTTATTCTCGATAAGGGGGTCTTTATTATACTCAATCAGGGGCTTTGTTATACTCGATCAGGGAACTTTGTTATACTCGATGAGAAACCTTTGTTATACTCGTTCAGGCGCCTTTGTTATATTCGATCAGGGAACTTTGTTATACTCGATCTGGGGCCTTTGTTATAATCGTTCAGGGGACTATGTTATACTCGATTAGGGGACTTTTTTATACTCGATCAGGGGACTTTGTTATACTCGATCATGGAACTTTGTTATACTCGATTAGGGGCCTTTGTTATTCTTGTTCTGGCGTCTTTGTTATATTCGATCAGGGGCATTTGTTTTACTCGACCAGGGGACTTTGTTAAACTCGATCAGGGGCCTTTGTTATACTCGATCAGGGGGCTTTGTTTTACTCGGTCAGGAAACTTTGTTACACTCGATGAGGGGACTTTGTTATCTTCGATGAGGGGTCTTTGTTATACTTGATCAGGGGCCTTTCTTATAATCGTTCAGGGGACTTTGTTATACTCGATCAAATGATTTTGTTATCCTCGATCAGGGGACTTTGTTATACTCGATTAGGGGGCTTTGTTATACTCGATCAGGGGACTTTGTTATACTCGACCAGGGGAGTTTGTTATACTCGACCAGGGGACTTTGTAATACTCGATCAGGGGATTTTGTTATACTCGACCAGGGGACTTTGTTATACTCGATCAGGGGCCTTTGTTATATTCGTTCAGGTTTCTTTGTTATACTCGATCAGAGGCCTTTGTTATACTCGATCAGGGGACTTTGTCATACTCGATCAGGAGACTTTGTCATACTCGATGAGGGGGCTTTGTTATACTCGATCAGGGGACTTCGTTATACTCGATTAGGGGGCTTTGTTATACTCGATCAGGGGACTTTGTTATACTCGACCAGGGGAGTTTGTTATTTTCGTCCTGGGGACTTTGTTTTACTCGATGACGGGCCTTTTTTAAACTCGATGGGGGGCCTTTGTTATACTCGATCAGGGGCCTTTGTTATATTCGTTCAGGCTACTTTGTTATCCTCGACCAGGGGATTTTGTTATACTCGATCAGGGGACTTAGTTATTCTCGATTAGGGGGACTTTGTTATACCGATGAGGTCCTGTTATACCCGATCAGGGAAATTTTGTTATACTCGATCATGCTCTTGCTATACTCGATCAGGAAACTTTGTTATACCTCGATGAGGGACTTTGTTATACTCGACCAGGGGACCTTGCCATGTACCCGATTAGGGGACCTTTTGTTATACTCTCGACCAGGGAATTTGTTATACTCGATCAGGGGCCTTTGTTATACCTGTCTGTATTCCTGTTATAATCAAGTTCTAGACTTTTGTTATACTCATCTGGACTTTGTTATACTCGATCAAGGGACTTTGTTATACTCGATCATGGGACTTAGTTATTCTCGATAAGGGGGACTTTGTTATACTCGATGAGGGGTCTTTGTTATACTCGTTCAGGGAAATTTTGTTATACTCGATCATGGGCCTTTGTTATACTCGATCAGGAAACTTTGTTATACTCGATGAGGGGACTTTGTTATACTCGACCAAGGGAGTTTGTTATACTCGACCAGGGGACTTTGTTATACTCGATGAGGGGCCTTTGTTTAACTCGATGAGGGGCCTTTGGTATACTCGACCAGGGAACTTTGTTATACTCGATCATGGGCCTTTGTTAAACTCGATCAGGGGCCTTTGTTATACTCGATCAGGGGACTTTGTTATACTCGAACAGTGGACTTTGTTATACTCGATTAGGGGACTTTGTTTTACTCGATCAGGGGGCTTTGTTATACTCTATCAGGAGACTTTGTTATACTCGATCAGGGGCCTTTGTTATTTACTCGATCAGGGGCCTTTGATATACTCGATCAGGGGACTTTGTTATACACGACCTGGGACTTTGTTATACTCGATCTGGAGCCTTTGTTATACTTGATCAGGGGTCTTTGTTATACTCGATCAGGGGACTTTGTTATTCTCGATAACGGGGACTTTGTTATACTCGATCAAGGGGCTTTGTTATACTCGATCAAGGAACTTTGTTATACTCGATCAGGGGCCTTTTTTTATACTCGATCAGATGACTTTGTTATACTCGACCAGGGGACTTTGTTATACTCGATCAGGGGCCTTTGTTATACATGATCAGGGGGCTTTGTTATACTCGATCAGGGGACTTTGTTATTCTCGATAAGTGGGACTTTGTTATACCGATCAGGGGGCTTTGTTATAGCCTCGATCAGGGAACTTTTATTATACTCGATCAGGGGCCTTTGTTATACTCGTTTAGGCGCCTTTGTTATATTCGATCAGGGGCCTTTGTTATACTCGACCAGGGGACTTTGTTATACTCGATTAGGGGCTTTTGTTAAACTCGATCAGGGCCTTTGTTATACTCAATCAGGGGACTTTGTTATACTCGATCAGGGGACTTTGTTATATTCGATCAGGGGACTTTGTTTTACCGGATCAGGAAGACCTTTGTTATACCTGCTTAGTGCACTTTGTTATACCTGATCAGGGGCTTTGTTGTTGCCATGATCAGGGACTTTGTTATACTCGATTAGAGACTTTCTTATACCACTGGGACTTTGTTAAACTCGATCAGGGGACTTTGTTATACTCGATAAGGGGGCTTTGTTATTCTCGATAAGGGGACTTTGTTATACTCGATCAAGGACTTTGTTATCCTCGATCAGGGGACTTTGTTATACTCGATGAGGGGGCTTTGTTATACTCGATCAGGGGACATTGTTATACACTTTTAGGGTCCTTTGTTATACTCGATCAGGGAACTTTGTTATACTCGGTGAGGGGACTTTGTTATACTCGATCAGGGCCTTTGTTATACTCGATTAGGGGCCGTTGTTATACTCGATCAGGGGAGTTTGTTATACACGACCTGGGACTTTGTTATACTCGATCTGAAGCCTTTGTTATACTTGATCAGGGGTCTTTGTTATACTCGATCAGGGGACTTTGTTATTTTCGATAAGGGGGACTGTGTTATACTCGATCAGGGGGCTTTGTTATACACGATCAGGGAACTTTGTTATACTCGATCAGGGTCCTTTTTTTATACTCGATCAGGGGACTTTCTTATACGCGACCTGGGGACTTTCTTATACTCGATCAGGGGCCTTTGTTATACATGATCAGGGGGCTTTGTTATACTCGATGAGGGGACTATGTTATTCTCGATAAGGGGGACTTTGTTATACTCGAACAGGGGCCTTTGTTAAACTCGATCAAAGGCCTAAGTTATTCTCGATTAGGGGACTTTGTTAAACTCGATCAACGGGACTTTGTTATACTCGATAAGGGGGCTTTGTTATACTCGAAAAGGGGACTTTGTTATACTCGATCATGGGACTTTGTTATACTCGATGAGGGGCCTTTCTTATACTCGATGAGGGGACTTTGTTCTACTCGATCAGGGGATTTTGTTATACTCGATCAGGGGACTTTGTTATATTCGATGAGGGGACTTTGTTATACTCAATGAGGGGGCTTTGTTATACTCGATCAGAACTGTGTTATACTCGGTGAGGACTTTGTTATACTCCTATCAGGACTTTTGTTTTTACTCAATCAGGGGCTTTGTTATACTCGATGAGGGACTTTGTTATATTCGATGGTAGGGGACTTTGTTATACTCGATCAGGGGACTTTGTTATACTCGATCAGGACACTTTGTTATACTCGATCAGGGGACTTGTTGCGCTCCCACCTCAGGACTTTGTTATACCTGATCAGGGCCTTTGTTATACATGCGATCAGGGGGCTTTCGTTATACTCTGATCAGGGGGATCTCCTGCTTATTCTCGATAAGTGGGACTTTGTTATACTCGATCAGGGGCTCTTTGTTATACCATCAGGGAACTTTGTTATACTCGATCAGGTGCCTTTTGTTATTCTCGGCTCAGGCGTCTTTGTTATATTCGATGAGGGCCTTGTTATACTTCGACCAGGGGACTTTTGTTTCAATTTCCCGATCAGGGGCTTTGCTTATAATTTCGGATCAGCCTTTGTTATACTCGATCAGGGACTTTTGTTATACTCGATCAGGGGACCTTTGTTATTCTCGATCAGGGAAGCCGTTTTACCGATCTGGAGACTTTGTTATTCTCATGAGGGGACTTAGTTAGTACTCAGATCAGGGGGCTTTGTTATATGATCAGGGCCTTTTCTTATAATCGTTCAGGAGACCTTTGTTATACCGATTCCGGACTCTGTTATACTCGATGAGGGGACTCTGTTATACCAATAGAGGACTTTCTTATACCTCGATCAGGGATTCTTTTGTTATACTCGACATGACTTGTTATCCTCGATCAGGACTTTTGTTATACTCGGGATGAGGCTGGTTATACTCGATCAGGGACATTGTTATACACCCTTTAGGGTCCTTTGTTATACTCTCGATCAGGGGAACTTTTGTTATACTCGGTGACTTTGTTATACTCGGTGAGGGACTTTGTTATACTCGATCAGGGCCTATACTCGATTAGGGCCGTTGTTATACTCGATCAGGAGTTTGTTATACACGACCTGGGACTTTGTTATACTCGATCTGAAGCCTTTGTTATACTTGATCAGCTTTGTTATACTCGACTGGGACTTTGTTATTTTCGAAGGGGGACTGTGTTATACTCGATCAGTTTGTTATACACGATTAGGGAACTTTGTTATACTCGATCAGGGCCTTTTTTATACTCGATCAGGGACTTTCTTATACGCGACCTGGGGACTTTGTTATACCGATCAGCCTGTGCATGATCAGGGGCTTTGTTATACTCGATGAGGACTATGTTATTCTCGATAAGGGGACTTTGTTATACTCGAACAGGGGCCTTTGTTAAACCGATCAAAGGCCTAAGTTATTCTCGATTAGGACTTTGTTAAACTCGATCAACGGGACTTTGTTATACTCGATAAGGGGTACTCGAAAAGGGGACTTGTTATACTCGATCATGGGACTTTGCTCGATGAGGGGCCTTTCTTATACTCGATGAGGGACTTTGTTCTACTCACAGGGATTTTGTTATACTTCGATCAGGGACTTTGTTATATTCGATGAGGGACTTTGTTATACTCAATGAGGGCTTTGTTATACTCGATCAGGAACTGTGTTATACTCGGTGAGGGACTTTGTTATACTCTATCAGGTTTTACTCAATCAGGGGCTTTGTTATACTCGATGAGGACTTTGTTATATTCGATGTGGGGACTTTGTTATACTCGATCATGGGACTTTGTTATACTTATATGAGGTTTGTTATACTTGATCAGGCCTTTGTTATACCCGATCAGGGGACTTTGTTATATTCGATGATGGGACTTTGTTATACTCTGAGGAGGGCTTTGTTATATTATCGGGGAACTGTGGTACTCTCAGTGAGAGACTTTTCTTATACTCTATCAGGACTTTGTTTACTCAATCAGGGGGCTTTGTTATACTCGTTCAGGGGGACTTTGTTATATTCGATTTGGGGACTTTGTTATACTCGATCATGGTACTTTGTTGTTATACTCGATGAGGGCCTTTGTTATACTCGATGAGGACGCTGTTATACCCGATCAGGGGACTTTTGTTATACTCGATCGGGGGACTTTGTTGCATATTCGATAGGGAGACTTTGTGTCGATCATGGTTTTATTTATTCTCGATAAAGGGGTCTTTGTTGTCTCGATCTGGGGCTGTTATACCCGATCAGGGACTTTGTTATAATCGATCAGGGACTTTGTTTATATACTTATAGGCGAACTTTGTTATAACTCGATTAGGAACCATGTTATGCCAGTGAGGGACTTTGTTATATATCAGGGGTACGTTGTTATACTCGTTCAGGCGCCTTTGTTATATTCGATCAGGGGACTTTGTTATAATCGATCAGGGGCCTTTGTTTTAATCGTTCAGGGGACTATGGTATACTCGATCAGGGGACTTTGTTATACTCGATCAGGGGACTTTGTTATACTCGATCACGGAACTTTGTTATACTCGATCAGGGGCCTTTGTTATTCTCGTTCAGGCGTCTTTGTTATATTCGATCAGGAGCATTTGTTTTACTCGACCAGGGGACTTTGTTATACTCGATCAGGGGCCTTTGTTAATCTCAATCAGGGGCCTTTATTATACTCGATCAGGGGACTTTGTTATACTCGATCAGGGGACTTTGTTATACTCGATCAGGGGGCTTTGTTTTACTCGGTCAGGAAACTTTGTTATACTCGATGAGGGGACTTTGTTATACTCGATGAGGGGGCTTTGTTATACTTGATCAGGGGCCTTTGTTATAATCGTTCAGGGGACTTTGTTATACTCAATCAGGGGACTTTGTTATACTCGATCAGGGGACTTTGTTATACTCGACCAGGGGAGTGTATTATAACTCGACCAGGGGACTTTGTTATACTCGATGAGGGCCTTTGTTAAACTCGATGAGGGGCCTTTGTTATACTCGACCAGGGGACTTTATTATACTCGATGAGGGGCCTTTGTCAAACTCGATGAGGGGCCTTTGTTATACTCGATCAGGGGACTTTGTTATACTCGATCAGGGGACTTTGTTATACTCAATCAGGGGACTTTGTTATACTCGATCAGGGGACTTTGTTATACTCGATCAGGGGCCTTTGTTATACTCGATCAAAGGCCTTTGTTATACTCGATCAGGGGAATTTGTCATACTCGATCAGGAGACTTTGTTATACTCGATCAGGGGACTTTGTTATACTCGATCAAGGACTTTGTTATCCTCGATCAGGGGACTTTGTTATACTCGATTAGGGGGATTTGTTATACTCGATCAGGGGACTTTGTTATACTCGACCAGGGGAGTTTGTTATACTCGACCAGGGGACTTCGTTATACTCGATCAGGGGACTTTGTTATACTCGATCAGGGGACTTAATTATTCTCGAATAGGGGGACTTTGTTATACTCGATGAGGGGTCATTGTTATACTCGATCAGGGAAATTTTGTTATACTCGATCATGGGCCTTTGTTATACTCGATCAGGAAACTTTGTTATACTCGATGAGGGGACTTTGTTATTCTCGACCAGGGGACTTTGTTATACTCGATCAGGAGACTTTGTTATACTCGACCAGGGGACTTTGTTATACTCGATCAGGGGCCTTTGTTATACTCGTTCAGGTTCCTTTGTTATAATCGTTCAGGGGAATTTCCTATACTCGATCAGGGGACTTTGTTATACTCGATCAGGGGACTTTGTTATACTCGATCAGGAAACTTTGTTATACTCGATGAGGGGACTTTGTTATACTCGATCAGGGAAATTTTTGTTATACTCGATCATGAGCCTTTGTTATACTCGATCAGGAAACTTTGTTATACTCGATGAGGGGACTTTGTTATACTCGACCAGGGGAGTTTGTTATACTCGACCAGGGGACTTTGTTATACTCGATGAGGGGCCTTTGTTAAACTCGATGAGGGGCCTTTGTTATACTCGACCAGACTCGATCAGGTAACTCGATCAGGGGTCTTTGTTATACTCGATCAGGGGACTTTGTTATACTCGATAAGGGGGACTTTGTTATACTCGATCAGGGGGCTTTGTTATACTCGATCAGGGGAACTTTGTTATACTCGATCAGGGGCCTTTTTTATACTTGATCAGGGACTTTGTTATACTCGACCAGGGGACTTTGTTATACTCGATCAGGGGCCTTTGTTATACTCATCAGGGACTTTTTTATACTCGATCAGGACTTTGTTATTCTCGATAAAGGGGACTTGTTATACTCGATCATGGGGCTTTGTTATACTCGATCAGGGAACTTTGTTATACTCGATCCTCGATCAGGGACTTTGTTATACTCGACCAGGGGACTTTGTTATACTCGATCAGGGGCCTTTGTTATATATGATCAGGGGGCTTTTTTATACTCGATCAGGGAACTTTGTAATACTCGATCAGGGGCCTTTGTTATTCTCGTTCAGGCGTCTTTGTTATATTCGATGAGGGGCCTTTGTTATAATCGACCAGGGGACTTTCTTATACTCGATCAGGGGACTTTGTTATACTCGATCAGGAGCCTTTGTTATACTCGATAAGGAAACTTTGTTATACTCGATCAGGGGCCTTTGTTAAACTCGATGAGGGGCCTTTGTTATACTCGATCTGGGGACTTTGTTTTACACGATCAGGGGACTTTTTTTCTCGATCAGGGGGCTTTGTTATACTCGATCAGGTAACTTTGTTATACTCGATCAGGGGACTTTGTTATACTCGATCAGGGGACTTTCTTATACTCGATCAGCGGACGTTGTTATACTCGATCAGGGGAATTTGTTATACTCGATGAGGTTCCTTTGTTATACTCGATCAGAGGCCTTTGTATACTCGATGAAGGGACTTTGTTATACTCGATCAGCAGACTTTATTATACTCGATCAGGGGACTTTGTTATACTCGATCAAGGACTTTGTTATCCTCGATCAGGGGACTTTGTTATACTCGATGAGGGGGCTTTGTAATACTCGATCAGGGGACATTGTTATACACTTTTAGGGACCTTTGTTATACTCGATCAGGGGCCTTTGTTATACTCGTTCAAGGGACTTTGTTACACTCGACCAGGGGACTTTGTTATACTCGATCTGGGGTTTTTGTTATACTTGATCAGGGGGCTTTGTTATACTCGATCAGGGGACTTACTTATTCTCGATAAGGGGGACTTTGCAATACTCGATGAGAGGTCTTTGTTATTCTCGATCAGGGAAATTTTGTTATACTCGATCATGGGCCTTTGTTATACTCGATCAGGGGACATTGTTATACTCGACCAGGGGACTTTGTTATACTCGATCAGGGGCCTTTGTTATACTTGATCAGGGGGCTTTGTTATACTCGATCAGGGGACTTTGTTATTCTCGATAAGGGGGTCTTTGTTATACTCAATCAGGGGCTTTGTTATACTCGATCAGGGAACTTTGTTATACTCGATCAGAAACCTTTGTTATACTCGTTCAGGCGCCTTTGTTATATTCGATCAGGGGACTTTGTTATAATCGATCAGGGGCCTTTGTTATAATCGTTCAGGGGACTATGTTATACTCGATCAGGGGACTTTGTTATACTCGATCAGGGAGGGGACTTTGTTATACTCGATCACGGAACTTTGTTATACTCGATCAGGGGCCTTTGTTATTCTCGTTCAGGCGTCTTTGTTATATTCGATCAGGGGCATTTGTTTTACTCGACCAGGGGACTTTGTTATACTCGATCAGGGGCCTTTGTTAATCTCAATCAGGGGCCTCTTTGTTATACTCGATCAGGGCCTTTGTTATACTCGTTCAGGCGTCTTTGTTATACTCGACCAGGGGACTTTGTTATCCTCGATCAGGGGCCTTTGTTAAACTCGATCAGGGCCCTTTGTTATACTCGATTAGGGGACTTTGTTATAATCGATCAGAGGACTTTGTTATACTCTATGAGGGGGCTTTGTTATCCTCGATCAGGGAACTTTATTATACTCGGTGAGGGGACTTTGTTATACTGGATCAGGGGGCTTTGTTATACTCGATCAGGGAACTTTGTTATACTCGATCAGGGGCCTTTGTCATAATCGTTCAGGGGACTTTGTTATACTCGACCAGGGGACTTTGTTATACTCGATCTGGAGCCTTTGTTATACTTGATAAGGGGTTTGTTATACTCGATCAGGGAACTTTGTAATACTCGATCAGGGGCCTTTGTTATTCTTGTTCAGTCGTCTTTGTTATATTCGATGAGGGGCCTTTGTTATACTCGACCAGGGGACTTTCTTATACTCGATCAGGGGACTTTGTTATACTCGATCACGGAACTTTGTTATACTCGATCAGGGGCCTTTGTTATTCTCGTTCAGGCGTCTTTGTTATATTCGATCAGGGGCATTTGTTTTACTCGACCAGGGGACTTTGTTATACTCGATCAGGGGCCTTTGTTAATCTCAATCAGGGGCCTTTGTTATACTCGATCAGGGGACTTTGTTATACTCGATCAGGGGACTTTGTTATACTCGATCAGGGGTCTTTGTTTTACTCGGTCAGGAAACTTTGTTATACTCGATGAGGGGACTTTGTTATACTCGATGAGGGGGCTTTGTTATACTTGATCAGGCTTGTTAAGTACTCGATGAGGAACTTTGTTATTCCTTTCGATCAGGGCTTTTATATTCTTTTGTTCAGGCGTCTTTGTTATATTCGATCTGGGGCCCTTTTGTTATAATTTTAGGATCAGGGACCTTTTGTTATACGACCTGGGAGACTTAGGTTATGACATCGATTCTGGGGACTTTGTTATACTCGATCAGGGGGCTTTGTTATACATGATCAGGGGCCTTTGTTATAACTGTTCAGGCGTCTTTTGTTATATTCTCGATGAGGGGCCTTGTTTTTTCATACTCTCGACCAGGGACTTTTGCTATACTCGATCAGGGCCTTTTGTTAAACCCGGATCAGGGGCCTATGTTATAATTTCGATCAGGGGACTTTGTTATACTCGGGATCAGGGACTTTGTTATACTCGATCAGGGGCTTTGTTTACTCCGATCAGGAGACTTTGTTATACTCCATGAGGGGACTTTGTTATACTCGATCAGGGGGCTTTGTTATACATGATCAGGGGCCTCTGTTATAATCGTTCAGGGGACTTTGTTATACTCGATCAGGGGACTTTGATATACTCGATCAGGGGACTTTGTTATACTCGATTAGGAGACTTTCTTATACTCGAACAGGGGACTTTGTTATACTCGATCAAGGACTTTGTTATCCTCGATCAGGGGCTTTTGTTATTCTTGTTCAGGCGTCTTTGTTATATTCGATCTGGGACATTGTTGCTATACACTTTAGGTCCTTGTTATACTCTCGGATTAGGAAACTTTTTGTTATACTCGGTGAGGGACTTTGTTATACTCGATCAGGGGCCTTTGTTATACTCGATCAGGGGCCTTTGTTATACTCGATCAGGGGACTTTGTTATACACGACCTGGGATTTTGTTATATTCGATCTGGAGCCTTTGTTATACTTGATCAGGGGTCTTTGTTATACTCGATCAGGGGACTTTGTTATTCTCGATAAGGGTGACTTTGTTATACTCGATCAGGGGGCTTTGTTATACTCGATCAGGGAACTTTGTTATACTCGATCTGGGGCCTTTTTTATACTCGATCAGGGGACTTTGTTATACTCGACCAGGGGACTTTGTTATACTCGATCAGGGGCCTTTGTTATACATGATCAGGGGGCTTTCTTATACTCGATCAGGGGACTTTGTTATTCTCGATAAGGGGGACTTTGTTATACTCGATCAGGGGCTTTGTTATACTCGATGAGGGAACTTTGTTATACTCGATCAGGGGCTTTTGTTATTCTCGTTCAGGCGTCTTTGTTATATTCGATCTGGGGCCTTTGTTATACTCGATCAGGGGACTTTGTTATACACGACCTGGGACTTTGTTATACTCGATCTGGAGCCTTTGTTATACTTGATCAGGGGTCTTTGTTATACTCGATCAGGGGACTTTGTTATTCTCGATAACGGGGACTTTGTTATACTCGATCAAGGGGCTTTGTTATACTCGATCAAGGAACTTTGTTATACTCGATCAGGGGCCTTTTTTTATACTCGATCAGATGACTTTGTTATACTCGACCAGGGACTCTTCCTTTGTTATACCGGATCAATCAGCCTTTGTTACACTTTTGATCAGGGGCTTATACCGGATCAGGGACTCTTGTTATACTCGATGAGAGACTTTGTTTTACCTTTAGGGGCTATATACTTTATTCAGGGGACTTGTTATACCTCGATGAGGGCCTTTTGTTATACTCGGTCAGGGCCTTTTGTTATACTCGATCAGGGGCTTCTTTGTTTTACTCGCTGGATCAGGAGACTTTGTTATACCCAAGAGGGGACTTTGTTATACCTCGGGATCAGGGGGCTTTTGTTATACTGGATTAGGGAGACATTCTAACCTGATCAGGGGATTTTGTTATACTCGATCAAGGACTTTTGTTATCCTGATCAGGGGACTTTGTTATACTCGATGAGAGGGGGCTTTTGTTATAATTTCGATCAGGGATATTGTTATTTCGTTCAGGGCGTCTTTGTTATATTCGATCAGGGCCTTTTGCCAGTGCCTTTATCGGGACTCTCAAGTATACTTGATGAGAGGACTTTGTTTACTTCCGATCAGGGGCTTTGTTATACCTGGAATTAGGGACTTTGTTATACTCGACAGGGGCCTTTGTTATACTCGGTCAGGGGCCTTTGTTATACTCGATCAGGGACTTTTGTTATACTTTGACCTGGGACTTGTTATACCGATCTGAGCCTTGTTATACTTTGGATCAGGGGCTCTGTTATACTGATCAGGGAACTTTTGTTATAATGATCAGGGGCCTTTGTTATTTCGTTCAGGCGTTCTTTGATATATTCGATGAGGGCCTTTGTGGTTATACTCGATATGACCAGGGACTTTGTTATACCGATCAGCCTTGTTAAACCTTGATCTGGGGCCTTTGTTACACTCTCGATCAGGGACCTTGTTATACCCGATCAGGGACTTTGTTATACTCGATCAGGGGCTTGTTTACTCGGATCAGGAGACTTTGGTTATACCCATTAGAGGGACTTTGTTATACCTTGATCAGGGGACATTGTTATTCTCGTTCAGGCGTCTTTGTTGGTATTCGATCAGGGGCCTTGCTATACCTGATCAGTGACCTTTGTTATACCTGGCGAGAGGACTCAGAGCCTACCTCGATCAGGGCTTTGTTATACTCGATCAGGGACTTTGTTATACTCGATGAGGGGCCTTTATTATACTCGGTCAGGGCCTCGTTATACCTTTCGCCGATCAGGGATTTTATTATACTCGACCCAGACCTTTGTTATTATACTCGGATCTGGAGCCTTGTTATAGTACTTGATCAGGGCCGGTTATACCGATCAGGGAACTTTGTTGGGTACTGATCAGGGCCTTTTGTTATTCTCGTTCCAAGTGCTCCTTATATTCGATGAGGGGCCTTTTGTTATACCTCAGACCAGGGGACTTGTTATACCGATCAGGGGCCCTTTGTTAAACTCGAACTGGGGCCTTTGTTATACTCGATCAGGGGACTTTGTTATACTGATCAGGGGACCGTGGAGCTATACTCGATCAGGGGGGGGCTTTGTTTTACTCGATCAGAGAGACTTTGTTATACCCATGAGGGGACTCTGGTTATACCGGATCAGGGGTTTTGTTATGGGTACACGATCAGGGGCCTTTGTTGGTAATCGTTCGCGGGACTTGTTATACACGACCAGGGGACTTTTGTTATACTCGACTAGGGCCTTTGTTATACATGAACAGGGGGCTTCTTTGTTTGAGACTGATCAGGGGACTTGTTATCTTTGATAAAGGGGACTTCCTGTTATACTGGATCAAGGGGCTTTTGTTATACCGATCAGGGAACTTGTTATACTCGATCAGCCTTCCGGTTATTCCTCGTTCAGGCGTTCGTTATATTCGACGGCCTTGTTATACCTCGATCAGGGGACTTTGTTATACTCGATCAAGGACTTTGTTATCCTCGATCAGGGGACTTTGTTATACTCGATGAGGGGGCTTTGTTATACTCGATCAGGGGACATTGTTATACACTTTTAGGGACCTTTGTTATACTCGATCAGGGGCCTTTGTTATACTCGATCAGGGGACTTTTTTATACATGACCTGGGACTTTGTTATACTCGATCTGGAGCCTTTGTTATACTTGATCACGGGGCTTTGTTATACTCGATCAGGGGATTTTGTTATTCTCGATAAGTGGGGCTTTGTTATTCTCGATCAGGGGGCTTTGTTATACTCGGTCAGGGAACTTTGTTATACTCGATCAAGGGCCTTTGTTATACTCGATCAGGGGACTTTGTTATACTCGACCAGGGGACTTTGTTATACTCGATCAGGGGCCTTTGTTATACTTGATCAGGGGGATTTGTTATACTCGATCAGGGGACTTTGTTATTCGCGATAAAGGGGTCTTTGTTATACTCGATCAGGGAACTTTGTTATACTCGGTGAGGTGACTTTGTTATACTCGGTCAGGGGCCTTTGTTATACTCGATCAGGGGGCTTTTTATACTCGATCAGGGGAGTTTGTTATACTCGACCTGGGACTTTGTTATACTCGATCTGGAGCCTCTGTTATACTTGATCAAGGTGCTTTATTATACTCGATCAGGGGACTTTGTTATTCTCGATAAGGGGGACTTTGTTATAATCGATCTGGAGCCTCTGTTATACTTGATCAAGGTGCTTTATTATACTCGATCAGGGGGAGTTTGTTATACTCGACCTGGGACTTTGTTATACTCGATCTGGAGCCTCTGTTATACTTGATCAAGGTGCTTTATTATACTCGATCAGGGGACTTTGTTATTCTCGATAAGGGGGACTTTGTTATATTCGATCAGGGCGCTTTGTTATACTCGATCAGGGATCTTTGTTATACTCGATCAGGGGCCTTTCTTGTACTTGATCAAGGGTCTTTGTTATACTCGATCAGGGGGCTTTGTTATACTTGATCAGAGCTTTGTTATACTCGATCAGGGGACTTTGTTATTCTCGATAAGGGGGCTTTGTTATACTCGACCAGGGGACTTTGTTATACTCGATCAAGGGAACTTTGTTATACTGACTTCTTAAAAATTAATCAGGGGACTTTGTCATACACGATCAGGGGAATTTTGTTATACTCGATCAGGGGATATGTTATACTTGATCAGGGGACTTTGTTATACTCAACCAGAGGACTTTGTTATACTCGATCAGGGGGCTTTGTTATACTCGACCAGGGGACTTTCTTATACTCAATCAGGAGGACTTTGTTATACTCGACCAGGGTTATACTCGATTGTTATAATCGTTCAGGGGACTTTGTTATACTCGATCAGGGGACTTTGTTATACTCGACCAGTTTTATCTCGACCAGGGACTTTGTTATACTCGATCAGGTAACTTTGTTATACTCGATCAGGGGACTTTGTTATACTCGATCAGGGGACTTTCTTATACTCGATCAGGGGACTTTGTTATACTCGATCAGGGGCCTTTGTTATACTCGATAAGGAAACTTTGTTATACTCGATCAGGGGCCTTTGTTAAACTCGATGAGGGGCCTTTGTTATACTCGATGTGGGGACTTTGTTATACACGATCAGGGGACTTTGTTATACTCGATCAGGGGGCTTTGTTATACTCGATCAGGTAACTTTGTTATAATCGATCAGGGGACTTTGTTATACTCGATCAGGGGACTTTCTTATACTCGATCAGCGGACGTTGTTATACTCGATCAGGGGAATTTGTTATACTCGATGAGGTTCCTTTGTTATACTCGATCAGAGGCCTTTGTATACTCGATGAAGGGACTTTGTTATACTCGATCAGCAAAATTTATTATACTCGATCAGGGGACTTTGTTATACTCGATCAAGGACTTTGTTATCCTCGATCAGGGGACTTTGTTATACTCGATGAGGGGGTTTTGTAATACTCGATCAGGGGACATTGTTATACACTTTTAGGGACCTTTGTTATACTCGATCAGGGGCCTTTGTTATACTCGTTCAAGGGACTTTGTTATACTCGACCAGGGGACTTTGTTATACTCGATCTGGGGCTTTTGTTATACTTGATCTGGGGGCTTTGTTATACTCGATCAGGGGACTTACTTATTCTCGATAAGGGGGACTTTGCAATACTCGATGAGAGGTCTTTGTTATACTCGATCAGGGAAATTTTGTTATACTCGATCATGGGCCTTTGTTATACTCGATCAGGGGACATTGTTATACTCGACCAGGGGACTTTGTTATACTCGATCACGGGCCTTTGTTATACTTGATCAGGGGGCTTTGTTATACTCGATCAGGGGACTTTGTTATTCTCGATAAGGGGGTCTTTGTTATGCTCAATCAGGGGCTTTGTTATACTCGATCAGGGAACTTTGTTATACTCGATCAGAAACCTTTGTTATACTCGTTCAGGCGCCTTTGTTATATTCGATCAGGGGACTTTGTTATAATCGATCAGGGGCCTTTGTTTTAATCGTTCAGGGGACTATGGTATACTCGATCAGGGGACTTTGTTATACTCGATCAGGGGACTTTGTTATACTCGATCACGGAACTTTGTTATACTCGATCAGGGGCCTTTGT
>NW_024723327.1:0-23048 GCF_018991925.1 Homarus americanus
CCTCACAACAGTGTACCCCCATGAAAGGCTGAAAATTAAACTGGAAGGGTACAGGATTCGGGAACTGGTCTTTAGCGTGGATCAGAGACTTTCTACATGCCCGCAAGCTTTCAGTGTGGTGATAAATGGTACGAAATCATTATGAGTACCAGATAGAAGCAGGGTACCACAGGACAGTGTATTGGGCTCCGTTGTTTGTTAGCTTAAATGACATGCTAGAAGCTATGCAATCTATACAAATGTTTGTGGTTGGACGCCAAGTTATTTCTGGAAATTAACTAATGAGATTGTGAAGAGCTTGCAGATCTCTGTGAGCTTTTAAGAAGGTCACAAAGAATTGCTGCCTAGTCAGGCTGGTTCTTTAGGCAGGATATGTTTAGGGCACCTTTCTAGCCCCTCCCCATGTGAGGTGAGGTGGTGGCTTCTGGAGGGGCTGCCGTGCTGAAGACAGGACTGGATTGCACTGCTGCTTAGATCCCAGTGGCATAAACGACTATCTTATTGTGCTGCTCGGGCAGAGTTGTGACTAGAGATTCCTGGCAGTCATCTCTGCTGTCCTCGTCGCCATGGGACTTTGGAGGAAGGAGATTTGATGATGATGAGGGATGATGAGCTGGATGTTAGTTGAGCGTGGAGTTGATTTGTGTTGAGGCAGGGAGCGCAGGCTGTACCACAACACTAGCGTAGCTAGGGGGCGGGGGGCGGTCTGCCCGCGGCATTTTGGGGGCGGTACTTTTGGGTCTGCTAATCACCCATATCTGCAGCTACTGGTGCGTTAATCCATCCCTTTGTATCGGCGGAGTTGTCTTTGTCGGTTCTGATCTAACACCTGACCCACATCATCACGGCCACGTCATGAGCTACACTCTTGTTATGTGTGCCTCTCTGCACACACAACCTGTAACCTGTTGAGGATTAAGGAAACAACTCAAACAAGTACGCCAGTGAGCTTATGTGGTGTGTGGGTGGTGTTAGGTCTGATTAGGCGAGGATTAATGTCGCGTATACAAAGGGAAGGATTAGCGTTCCAGTAGCTGGAAAACCATGTAGTTCGGTCATATCAGTTCGTACAGCCGACTAATCCTAGTTGCTAGCTCACTTGTGTTCTGCATGTTTCCATCGTGACAAGACGGGGGAGGCTAGACGCTTTATGTTCTCTTGTTTTCGATCCAGTTATTTATTTCGTTGGAAGATATAATATATAAGGTAAGAAATATTAAAGTATTGGTTAAAAATATTGATGACTTTTGCTTGAACTGAGATTAAATATTAAGATTTTGTTTCACAGCATTGTGATTTTATACTAAGACACTGTAGGGGTATCGAGATATTAATTCTAGCACTCGGATGGAAGGAAACTCTAATGTGGTTTTCTTGTATAATATATAAGTTATATGATAGACAGTCTGGTGCGTGGAGCTTGCTGGAGGAAGTGTGTGTTTGTTCAGGAAGATGGGCAGAATGAGAGTTGGTTGGTGAGGAAGCCTAGAGAAGGACAGCTGGTGGGTCGCCATGCTCGCTGGCGGGGAGCGAGGACTGCCAGGCAGGCGAGGAAGCTGGAGGCCTGCCAGGCAGCGTGCAGAGGAGGAGGTGTTGCTAGTTCAAGAAGAATGGTCTGACTGAATCTCAATGGAGAGACAGAGCTTATATACCCAGCAGCAGCCGCCATGAGTCATGTTGGGAAACCCGAGAAGTCGCTGGTGAATAGTTTCGTTGCTAGGCAACGGCACGTTGGAATGTGATAGCAGGTGGTGGGCTGCTACACAGTTGTAGGCAGCTGTAGGGAGACGTCCACTACAACACTATCTCACTGGGGTGAACAAAAGCCCTGACCAAAAAGCCACCCAGACAAAGCCCCTAGACGAAAGCCACAGACAAAAAGCCCCCGACAAAAGCCACGGGGGGCGGCAACCTAGCGCCAAGGCATACATCTAGCTACGCCACTGAACCACATCTTGACTCTCCTTTCCTGATCCAGTGGTGCAAGGGTTGCAGGATCGGGGAGAGGAAGAGTTGCAATGGACTGCTGATAGCTCAGTTTGTTGGTTTTCTTAGTAGCCTATCCATCGGCATTGTCTTCGTCCGTCGGTGTAGTCGTTGGTTCCCATGGGGGTCACCTCTTCCTCTTATACCGCCGTTGGGGTCTTGCTGGAACCTGTAAGCATGTCTGCCTGATGTGGGCTCACCAGATTTTTAATTCGGGGTTTACTTTGTAGCCAGGCCGTCCCTAGGAGGTAGGCGGGCAACCCAGCCACTGTGGGGCCCCGGGAACATATGAATTACACGACAGCTTTTGGGAACTAAGTGTTTTTTCTTTCGTTGTGGTTATCAGCAGTATGTTATATATATATATACTGTATATAAATAATAATATATATATATATATATATATATATATATATATATATATATATATATATATATATATATATATATATCTCCTGATAATCCAACTGGTGAGATGACCGCCTGGTGAGCCCCGCACCTGAGCCTGAGCAGTGGTACTGAATCATATATGTGTCAATATTTTTATGCCGCATGATATTTATATAATGAATAAATCTTCTAAGTTCAAAATTATTTTTATCTATTTTATTTTTCATTATTATAGTAATCATAACTATTATAAATAGATAATATATAAAGATATATAAAAAAGAATCCCTAACACATAAAGCTGGTGTTTGAGGGCTCGGTGGTGTGTTCAGCTCAAACAACCACAAAGTTTAAGTCATAATACAAGTGCTGTCCTGTGGTTATGAGACAGATATTTGTTTTGTACCACCATGGAACCTGTAGAAGTTGTCAGGTGATTACTGTAGACTCTGATGTTTGTTAGGTGTATTGAAGGTAAAACTTATACAAGAAATGATGTAATTGAATATGATGAATTGATATAATTTGTATTTTTGTTAATTAAATTGAGATTATTTGATGAATGTGTGAGGCCTGTGTATGCAGATCTTAATCATCATCTTAGTTGTGTTAGTGCAGGACAGGAGACAGAAAAACTTCGTGTTTATTTATTTTTATATTTATTTAATTTCACCACTTACCAGTTTATTTCGTCATTTGGGTGGTTAGCGTGTTAAGACCTTTAATGTACAAGAACAAGTAATTTACTGAATCACACCAAAATACATCAGAAAACAATTTCTCATATCAAAATAAAGAAACTTAACCAAACCTACCAAGCACCAAACCTAACCAAACTTAACCAACCTAATTCCAATCTAACCTAACCCCCCGTGAAGCTCTTTGGCTAGCCAGGGTGTTAACTCTCGTGGTGTTCTCCGCCACCCCACCAAGGCATAAAGGGTCTAGGGAATATTTTGTACACATGAGTGCACGCCTGTTTTATCTGTGAAAAAATACCGCTACTACAGTTTGGGCTAATTGGTCTTCTTTGGTTGCAGGTGTTCGCTATTACTTAAAATGTTTCAGGTTGGTTTTGATAGTGGTGTGTGAAGGAGATGCGGATTGATACCAAATTTTGATAAGTCTTGCACACACCCCAACCGCGAGGTCGAGGTTGAAGTAGAAGATAATGGCTGGCACGGACGGTAAAATGCTACCACCATTTACACAGTGAAAGTAGAGATCTGTGTTTCATGTAAATATATAAAGAACCATCAAGAAAAAATCGCATTCTTAAAAACCGATAAATTTAAAAATAAAAATATATCTGAAGGGTTAGAAAAAGAAAAACGTTATGGGGAAAAAACTAATATTTACCGCGTTTGTTGGGTTCACACTAAGTAACACCCAGGCCCAAACCTAACCTCTAAACCTAACCCTAACCTTAAACCCAACCCTAAACCTAGCCCTAACCTTAAACCTAACCCCAACCTTAAACCCAACTCAAACCTCAACCCTAAACCTAACCCCTAACCTAACTCAAACCTAACCCCAAACTCAACCCTAAACCCAACTTAACCTAAACCTAACCTTAAACCCAACCCTAAACCTAACCCCAACCTTAAACCTAACCTCAAACCCAACTCAACTTAACCCTAACCTAAACCTAAACTCAACTTCAAACCCAACCCCAAACCCAACCCCAAACCTAAACCTCAACTCAATCTTAACCCTAAACCCAACCTAACCCTAAACCTAAACCTAACCTATTCCACCTGTGTTGTTTAATTGGGACTAAAACTACTGATTGCAAAACTTAAATCCTAAATTGACTGGATGATCAAACGATAATATTACCCTCCTTGTGTGTTAGGCTAATATAGAGGACTCTACAGCCACTTGCCTCTGTAACAGTAAGTTCATCCATGGCAGATATAGGTTAGTGCCAGATTAGTTTAGTTTAGTTTAGTTTTGTCTAGTCTAGTTTAGGTGAGTTTAAGGTTGAGGTAGACCTGAACTTTTAAATAAACACTTTTTAACACATTTGCCATAACTATAATATTGTCCACTATAAAACATAGTGAAATTGTGGGTTTTTAAATTTTTCTATGAAAACAACGGCTGTGAAGTCGTAAACAATTACTGTGTCATAACCTAACCTAACCAAACCTAATATAATCGCTTAAGTGGGATGGATAAAACTGTATGAAACACATTTGTTCAAGTGAGTGTTTTAGGTGCTGAGAAAAAAGAGACCTCATTTTTTATTTTCTATGTGTTAATTTACTCCACTTACGACCATTTCATTTCACGACCTGGATGTGTGTCCCCGACCCCGCCGTAAGTCGGGAGCAGCTGTATCTCTGTTCGCTGAATCCTTCAAACCCGGAGCTCTCTGATAGCCGAATTTAATTTTTCAGGATCGCTCCCAAAGCCGAATTTTCCTATACAGCTTTGGGATGATTATTTAGGGTTCTAAAAAAATTTCAGATAATTCGGAAAATTCTGGGAAGGAGGATATTTTTTCGGTTTGAGATGATGTATAGTGTCCTCGCTTAACGTCAGTTATGTTCTAAAAATGCGACGTTATAAGAAACAACGTTACGGATCAATTCTATAAGAATACAGATAGAATACGGGAGTTATTGCCCGAGCCTCCCTTGCCCCATGAAATACATTACATATACAGAAAATCATTGCTATTTTATAGTAATGCATACATATACAACTACTAAGTTTGTATTGGTACACCGGCTGGCGGAGGTGTAGAGTGAGGGGTGATGGGTAGTGAAGGAGGAGGAGGATGGAGGAGGAGAGGAGGTGAGGAGGAGGGTGGTGAGTCACTGAGACTGTGGCTGTGTCCTCCTCCTCCTGCGCTGACTGGGGGTTCTCTGCCACTGTTTGCTCCTTCCTTCGATCCTTCACCCCTCTATGTCATCAAACATATCTGGCCTTATGCTGATAACCATAAGGCTCACAGGGGCATTGCATTAATTCTGGTCCTTCATCCACATTGCCAGCATCTTTTCCACTATTTCTATCACAGTGCTTCTAGCACGAGTCGCCTTAGTAGCATTGAGAGTAGTACCTCCAGCACTAACCTTAATCTTTTCAGCGTTGGTTCAGATAGTACTTAACCGCTAGGGGGATAGACCATGCACAGAGGCTATGTCCACAGCATCGCCTCTTTCAAATTGGGTTATTACATCAATTTTCGTAGTAAGGGTAATGGTCTTATGCTGCTTTTCACTACACTCACAAATCAGTAGCACTTGATGGGCGCTTTGGTTTCAAATGGTTATAGTACAGCTAGGAGCAAAAGCACTTGAGCACACAATATGATGTGAAGTCAAGAAAGACTGTTTACGCCGCTAGGGACACTCGTGACTTTCTAGCAGTGAGGGCAGCGCCCGAGCCGAGAGGTAGCGCGCCAGATAAGGAGCGGAGTAGTAGGGAAGTAGTCCGTGACAACGCAAAACGACGAGTATCGGATCACCGACGTTAAACGAATTTTTGGTCTCTAAACTTAGCGATTGCCAGTAGTACCGAAACAACGTTAGCAGGACGACGTTATACGATGCACTGTATTGGGCAATTTCTGGAACCCAGAATATTTTTCTTCTTACCCAGAAAATTCGGGAATAAGGGATTTTTCCAGGTTTAGGAGATGAAATATTGCATCATTCTGAACGCCTGAGAACATTTTTCCGTGAACCTGAAACTGGGGTGGGATTTTTCCTGCTTTGAGAGCTTCATGACCCAGAAATTTCTTCTAGATGTGCTCTGCACCAAACGGCTAATGGGGATATTACTGTAGTGTATAATGTGTCTCCATATATCCTGGTTTATTCACTGTTCAGTTGTCTAAGGTACAAGTAGCAAAATTGAGCCATCATATGTCACTCAAAATTACTGTAATAAATAACATTGTGAACGATTCATATCAAATACTGTACTGTATTATGCGGTACAGTATGTTATAATGACCCCATTTTAAGCTGATTTGTTGAAAGTTCTTCTAGGTAAAATAAGGGGGCTAACTGTACTGGTTACTGTACTGTACATGTCAGAATGCATATACTCCCTAATTAGTGGTATTAATAATTTAATGAGGAAAATTCATTATAAAATGTTCACTTTAAGTCGCTTTTTTCTGGAACATATCCTGACGATAATAGAAACTACTCTCCCCTGTATATTAGAAGGAACAAATTATATCACTATGTGCTTATTCTCCAAACTAGCTTCCTAAATACAGTACTGTATAAGAAATAGTTTATATATTCTTATTTATATTAATACAGTAAATCAATTTTTATTGCGGTAAAGCTCTGTGGGGAGTTATATGTGGCACCTATGTTTTACCATCGGATGAAGTGGTTGTGCAGAGTTACAGTTAGCTGCCCCACACCTGAGGGTTGGTTTGGCAGCATATAAAAAACCCACTATAACTATTATAAAAACATGGGCAGACACAGCAGAAGCCATACAGGCTGAAAAGGATTTTGTAAAAGAAGCTCTCACAGTTGCTGGTAAGTAATGATTGGTCTAGGATGGAAGTGTATATGTTGTAATATAAAAGGAGATTATACAGTAATTTCTGCTTTATAGAACTGTGGTAGACTTTATATGCATATTGTATTTTGTATATCACATTATAACTGTTTTGCTAGTTAATGTAACACAGCACTATGTAACTAAGGTTTACTTTTTTATATCTTCTGTAGGATTTATTGCAGTCCATAGTTGGGAAGTGTTTCAGCTGTTCTTACTACATGAGTATCGAGGTGCAGAAGCCTTAGTGAGGTCTTGGCCAGCCAGCGGATTATGGAAATCCTTTCTGGCTCAGCTTCTGGAGTTTTATCTCAGTGATCGCTACATCTTCTCCGCTGCCTGAGATATATTGTTGCTAATACAGCAAACCGGACAACATCCTTACCAGGCATTACCAAAATAAGTGAAAAGGAATATGATGATTTCAAGGTACCGTGACAGCATTGTATTTTCTGGTAATTACTGTTATTATCCAGGAGGCTACTGAAAACTGGATCATTAGCACATAGGTGAAATATGGTAGTCAAGAATTTTAATGGATAACAGACTAAATTTGTGATGATATTGGTGATTAGTAAATAATTGGGGCTGTTGATGCTGTCTTTTAGTCGTTTATATAGTATGGTATTAGAAATTGTTACAAATTTGTAGTTACATAATAAGTATGGAAATATAAAATTATGTTCAAAGGTTCTGGTCTTCCAGTAATGGAGAAATATGTTACTGTAATGAGATGTGGTGATACATAAATGAACATGAATGAGATTTATGTACTAAACTTATTGTATGCTAGTGGCTGGAAAAGGTTGAACTGGTGTGAAAAGGACTCCAACTGGTGTGAAAGGACCTCCAACTGGTGTAAATGTTGTAAATACAAAAGAGAAGCTATAAATGTGTAAATGTAATGCTTTCAATAATTATGATTAATTTTAATGTAACCTTTTATATATTAAATTTATCATATTTATTAACTGGGGCAGATCCAGAAATATCAGAGAGGGGTGGTTCCAAGAAGCTATGGCAGCACAGTGAACCAACCAGCTGTGTGTGTTTTTTTAAATCTAACCAATATCATGGGTATTTTTATGCTATTTTAAGCCATGTGCACTTGATATTAGGAGATATTATGAGGTCAATAGTAATTACTTTTACTATACAAAAATGCCTGAGTACTGCATTAAAGAATTTTTTTAATTTTCTGGTGAAAAGGGAAGGTCTTGACCTCAGGAGCCCCCTCCTGGATCCACCCCTGATTAAATATGCTTAATTTACACAAAGAAATACAGTACTTATAATGCCTTCTATATACATATTTATATAATTGCATTTCAGAGTTTGTTTGGTGACTTCATGCAGGATGTCCTGACAAGGATGGTACTCTTGGGGAGAGTCTATGAAGAAGTATTACTGTGCATCAGAATGGTTTCCAACCCTCAGACTCATGGCCCACATTTGCCCTCCATGGCCCTCATACATGGCTGCCACCACCTGGCAGAACTGCTAGAACTGGCCACTCTTGAGCATTGTGGCAGCACCACTGCTCCTACTCTGGACACATTTAAGAAACTTGTGCAGCTGGTACAGGTAATGTTACTTAACTGTTTTTCTTTTATTTGTGATTTAATTTCAGAGTATGGAACAAGGCCATAATTAAGGTTAATTTATATAAGAATCTATTGTTGTATTTGGATATTTTTTTGAGTAACAACATACCGTATATCACGGCCTATAAGACGAAATTTGAACATTAAAAAAATCTGCCCAAAGTTAGGGGGTCGTCTAAACCACCAAGTTTAAAATTCTTACCTCTTAAATATTGTGGTTTAGTGTGTCAAGAGTGGTGATGGAAACATCGTAAGCCACTCACAAGGTCTTACCACTAATTATTTTATACTGAAACTTACGTTTGGCAAGCTGGATTCAAATTAAGATTACCGGTATATTAAAATAATAAAAATGTATTATAAACCTGTCTAACATACCGTAAAAGAGATTTATACCCCTATAATAAACACAGCTATCATCACACACCCCTCCCCACGCCCCCCCCCCATTTGCCAGTGAGGAGCCGTGGAGGTGGTCAGTAATGCATACCGGTATCGGTATATTTACTCATAATAATATTTATCTCCTATAAATAATTGATTTAAATTTTATTTTTTTCCAAAGAATATTCAGTAAATGAGTGCATTAATTCTTGAAACTATCGACGGTTAATTACAGACGCTCAAGTGACGTCACTAGTGTTTACACTACACCAGCTGGTAATATTTGATGCCATTACTTGAAGTGAATTGGCCTTATTTTAAGTAACTAACTATAAATAAATACAAAAATTAAAAAAAAAGATCAAAACTGAGAAATAATATACTGTATGTATGTTGTGTTGTCAAAGTAAGAGGAACAATTGTGTAAGTACGTAATATTTTTTCAATCAAATCCTAATGAAACACTACTGGAGAACATTCCTTTGTCGCAAAACAGTTTATAAATTAAAGAAAATAATTACAGTGTGTTTAATATATTACAGTATATTATAAATAAATAAATAAAACAAATAATTCGGTAAATCTATTTAAAGTAAATGGAAAATAAGCAAACATGTTATTTACCAAGACCCTTCCGTCTGGCTCAGGGTGAGATGTAGGGGAGATAAAGAAGGCTATTTATAGCCCATCAGAAGTGACCAGTACCCTAATGCACCATAAATAATTCATTGAACATTCATTTTTGTACATAGTATATTCAGTATATATATATATATATATATATATATATATATATATATATATATATATATATATATATATATATATATATATATATATATATATATATATATATATATATATATATATATATATATATATATATATATATATATATATATATATATATATATATATATATTTGTGTAATAAATGTATGTAGTAAGTACATACTGGTAACCTTTTTCACTCAAATCCTAATGAAACACCACAATTAGAATACGGTGGTTGCTGTTGAATCACATGTTGTATAAATAGTCACACCACCGAGACGAGGGAACACTCCCAACACGCTTCAGTGACGTCACTAGTGTTTACACTACACCAGCGGGTATAATTTGATGACATTACTTGAAGTGAATTGGCCTTATTTTAAAAAATCAAGGATGGTTGGTAAAGGACTACTGAGTCAGTGGGTAAGTGTCACATTTGGGGTACTGGTCTTATACAGCAAATAGAGCTCAAAAGCTACTTTTTACATGGAATTTGGGGTTTTATGCACTCATTTATAGGCCGTGGATATACGGTATATTTTCTGCACAATAATGAGGTAGTTTGTCTCACATATTAGCACCTGTTTATTATTTATACACTTGTAATCAAGGAGGTTAGCTGACAAAGGAAAACATAATCAAGTCATCATATAACTGTCATTCCTTGAGTCAAGATTTTTTTTTTGTTTTATGAAATAATAATTTTAAAAGTTACAAATAATTGAGTGAAAGGTTTCTATTAAAAGAATTGCCTTAATAGAGACAGTACTTTAAATGACTTTGGTCTTTTAGGGTGTGAATTGCTACTATTCTAAATCTTTATTGACCTGTTGTAGGGAGGAGGACTGGCTGGGCGGTCAGAGATTCAAGAGGGTTTGCGGGACAGCCATGGCCCTTAGTGGAGGCCCTGATGCTACACATATGCTTTACTTATCTCTTGCACATGCTGATTCTCCACAAGGTTAGTACAGGTTTCACAACAAACATGTATGGTGCTCCAAGATTAAAGGAACTATTTGATGCTAGGTTTACTTAAGAACTGGTCTCAGGAGTTAGGGTTGTGTAGTTCTATGTGGTATAGGTAAGAAGAGTCTCTCAGCTTAAAGGACCAGTATTAAGTCCTGTGCTGCAAAACTATTTTGCCGGGTATAGGACAACTGTGTTTTTTTAGTCCTATATACTGTAATTAGATACAGTATTGAGTGCATTGCCCTTTTGTATTGTCTTGAAAAGTTTTCCTTCCAAGAAATGCTAAAAAGTAGGGAGAATGAATATAGCCTGGATATATTCACAGTGTTTTTAATATGACCCATGAATCCTAACTACAAACTTTACTAATACCATCTTGAAATGAGTGATTTATATGGTGAATGGAACAAGTCATGTAGAATTTGCAGGGGAATTAGATGGGTTTGGTATGTATGAATTTAAGAATTGGTTGAGATTTGTGCATAGGATGAAGGTACAGGATGCCCAAATTCATGGGATAGGGTTCTCAAAATGGCTGCGAATCCCAAGTCCTTGAATAACATTTGCTGACAGGGGGGGTTACATTTTAATGTGTACAAAGAAATGTATGTTTCCTTTATGTGTTTGCCTCAGGACAACCATTTTTTTACCTGTATTATTTTAGTGTGTGTGTGTAGACATGCATTAAAAACATACAATAATGAATTTCACAATATCAGAAAAATGTATTAAAATGTTGTACACTGTCCATTACATTTTATTAGTAAAGCACGGACTAGACTTGAGGGTACTGTATACTCAACATTTTTAATACATTTGTTTCTGATTATTTGGAGAAGATTTTCATTATTTATTTGTATGTGTTTTGTGTGTGTATTTTACACACACACACACATATTACATATACAATACAGGTAAGAGGATTTGTCTCTAGAATCTAATGGCTCCCTGTCTCCGGCCAGTAAAATGCCGCAACTTTAAAAGTAATCTTACACATTCTTGGGTACATCCAGGTGTCATCCGTGAATAATGAGGACTGTGAATTAAGAGTCTGCAAATTTGAAGGGCTCTGGTACTGTAGTTCTTAGAAAGAGGCTTATAGGTATCATGATGAAACAGAATAACCACGAAGATAAGATTAATATATATATAAGAAGAAGATTATGGTATATACTTTACCTAA
Organism: Homarus americanus; assembly: GCF_018991925.1. Classification (NCBI taxonomy): domain Eukaryota; kingdom Metazoa; phylum Arthropoda; class Malacostraca; order Decapoda; family Nephropidae; genus Homarus; species Homarus americanus. The sequence continues at coordinate 11,826 of NW_024723327.1, forward strand.
AGAAAGGTTGGAGGAAGTAAACCTAATAATTTGGTTTGAATGAGTAATTGGTGTTAGAGGGATGAGTATGTTACTGTTGTATAGTAGAGAATTGGAGATATTTGTGTGGGTGAAACTCACTAAGAAATCATCATATTGTGCATAATGGTTTGTTATGAAGCTGTCAGGATCATATAAATCTGCATTGTTATTGTTTTATTCAGGGTGAGTTCTAGATACATGGATTTACTGAACAAGTGTTATGGTTTCATATTGAGTGCAGCAACTATGTCCCCCACCCACACAGTTAGAGGTGAGCATATAAGATGGCCCTGTGTTTCATACAACTCTCTCCTCACATTCTTCAATTGAGTTACCTTTAAAAGATAATGTTCAACAGTTAATACATTAGCTTTAAAGATAATGTTCAACAGTTAATACATTAGCAAAGATATGTTCAACAGTTAATACATTGTGTTGATTGAGAATGCCAGTCTTAATGAGAATCTGAAAGAAAAAATATGATAAAAATGACTACAAAAGGCAACAGGACATTAGTGATCACAGAAGTATATATTTGAGGACATACTGTATACTAAACCTTATGTCATTGTAAAAGCTTAATCAATGTTTCTAAATTTTATTCCTAGGTAAATAGTTGTTTAATAAGCTTGTTATCATTGAGTGACATAGCTGGTTTTAAATCACCGCTTTATTATCTGAGCTTATTCAGTGTTAGAGTTACAGGTCTGTTATTTTATTCAGGGTCCATAAATTGAAATATCAAAAAATCTTGTGGTTTATAGTATTACTGCAGTCAAGGCAAACTCTCAACAATAATCAACTCTGAAATGAATGTAGGAGAGACACATTAGACTATACTGTACATTATTGTGGGTTTTGAGATTAAGATTAGAATTTTATGGCCTTTATTACTTTCCATGTGTATCATCATATATCATTTATATTCTACAATAACCTATTCTTACTTTGTTTCTGGTTATGCTTGATCCATAAAATCATTAAATAATAAGTGACATCCACCCTAGTGCAATATTGTTAATTTACCATGACAGCTTATAATAAAATTTTATTATAACTTCTCAAGCTCAATTACTTCTCACAGGGTCTCAATATTTACCTTAACAAAACTGGGTGTTTTAGGTATGTTTATAGATGCTGAAATGTATAAAATCTGAAACTTTAGATGCTTATCAGTAATAAGTGTTAAATCATAATTACAGTGGCCTATGGAGGATGGGTAAGCAAATTAGATCCCATCATGGCTGGGCTTTAAGTGCTTGAACACCTCACCTTGCTCCATTACTAGCCTGGGCTGCGAATTCTGAACAAGTGGTGGGACATCCTCAGGCACCCTAAATATACATAAGCTTGCCCAGCGTGCTTACATGGGAATGTCTTTGGCTATCTTCAAACAGCCCTGATAATACTGCTATGGGTAAGCTTAAGCAAGGAAGATGTGTTGGACACCTGTTTTATGCTGGATCAAGTTACCATACTGAAATCTTAAACAAAGTGTGCTATCTCACAAGTCTCATAATACCTGTTTTATTTTCCCATAGATTTGATTCATAGAATGATTTAACATGTGTATTCTAAGTTGAATTTATTTGCAGATGAAATTCATAATCATTAATAACCTAAGCATAGTAATAATATTGATAGAATACCTTATCAAAGAAATTACGGGAGGGCAGAGTTAGAATATAGAAAATACTGTAGATTTAGTAGTTATATGTGACTCATTGAACTTAGAAAAGATGTGGATATTGAGATCAAGTTAAGCCAAGTGAATGATAATTTAGAAGGTACAGTGATTGAAAAGGAGAGAGTATTGAAGAATAATGTACAGGTTTGGAGAGATAGGGTTTACTCCAAAAAATTGTAAAGGGATTATCATAATGTGGAAGAAGAAATACTGGTAGTAGTTAGGGTGTCTGAGAGAATTGTAACATATGCCAGAGATTACTGTAGTCCTAGTATTGTATTGTTGGTTTTATTATATTGTACAAGGGCAAATCGGGGGTCCTGGGGTCCGGACCCTCCTTTTCATCAGAAATTCAATACTTTCTTTAATGCGATTGTACTCAGGCATTTTTGTATAGTAAAGTAATTACTATTGACCTCGAATATCTCTTAATATTAAATGCACATGGCTTAAAATGGCCTCAAAATGCCCATGATGTTGGTCAGATTTAAAAATATTCTGGGAGAGTTTAGTTTACACACCCTTCCTCCGACTCCTCCCCCCACCACTCTACCCCCAAAAAAAAAATTAAGAAAAGGTTGCGGAGTCCCTACATGATAGTGTGATGATGCTCAGTGGCCTAAATGAATACAGTACAGTACAGTATGGGCGGTTGTTGGTTGTGAATATCTCAACATGAACATTTACTTTATAACCAGGTTTCCATCTTTCAGAGCGTTCATTCCGCTCATACAAACACCGTTTTTTAAACACACACACCAATCAGAGAAACACTGGAGTCAAACACTTGAATGCAGAAATATGGACACTGTGCAGGCAAACTTCTCCTTACTTCTGCACAGTTGTTCTCCCATCTGCTTTGTTTGAGTGGTGCCGCACCTTTTGTGCAGTTTTGTGGTTTTACACTGATCATTCTGATTTTTTTTTTCATTTACTAAACAGTGGTCTAGGAATAAGTATACACACTGTAGCTGGAATGTCCAAATGGTCTGGTAACGTTGAGCTGTGCATCAGGCGATATGATGAAAACTTCGGCTCTACCTACCTGTTATCTCTGACTATTCTGTTTCCTTCTATTCTTCTGTTTACTCCTCTTCCTTTTTACTATCAAACATCAGTAAAATAAAAAGTAGGGTAAGAGAAAAAATTGGGAGGGAGGGAGCTGTACGATAACTGCAATCCCGTTCAGCAACAAGTTTACTACCATTGGATACAATATATTACTTGTAATATAAACCAAGGAACACTAGTAACATTCATTTCAAATGTATTTATAACATATATGTAGGAATAAAACATAAATTACAGGTCATTTTGTAATTTTGTTTTGTTCTTATTCAGGACAGTGTTACCAGATATTTTGTCTCAAACTCGAACGTAGGTGTATACTTATTCTTGGCCGACTGTACCTTTTACTATTATAATATTAATTTAATCATTTCTTTCCATAACTAAATTTAGTTATGTGGTTTCTTGCATCTGGATACCAATTAATTATTTATACCATTTTTTGATGGCTTATGCTGTATTGATCAATTTATAAACACATTTTCAGAGCATAAATTCATAAACTGGGGACTGCCTGTATTCTACTTATGATCATTTCCTTCCTTGTCCTCCAAGAACAACAGTTCAGATAAAATGAAAGTTATTTTGTTTTGAGGCATATAACTATGATTTATGTACAACACATCTGTTTTGATGTTTTTAGTCATTAATTCATCATGTTGTTGTCAGGGATATGAATTACTTCTAAGTCTTGGATCATCTTTGTGTATTCTTGGTGTGTGCAGCTGCTGGCTCCTTGGATTTGGACAGAGTTAGACTATTTACCAGTCTTAAATTCTCTAGCCAAGAACTGCCCCTGCTTTACGACCCCCTCACTCTCTTTTGGTCTGAAGAAGGTTAGTAATTTAAAAAGAAAAATACCTACTGCTTAGAGACTGAAAAATGTCAAGTACAGTATATATTAATTAATCTCAGTCACCCATACAGACACAGATTTTTAAGGTGTAGTGATGTGTCTTATTCTCAAGGATTAGTTTTTTATTTGTATAACACAACTGCTCTGAAATCTATGAGATCAAAAATACAAGTTATGTTGAGGAACCTATGTATCTTACTCCCAGAACTGTGTCAACTTTTCCCCAATTACATTGACTCATGTAGCGAGGATGTCAGAACATGGGAGTTAATTTTTATTTTACTTTTGTTCACTGATTGTACCAAATTATCAGACAAGCTCTATATATCTTCAGTAGGTTAACATAATAATACTTGATTATATGCATTTTAATAGACTGCGTTTCTTTTTTCCATCTTAATACAGTGCTGTCTGTGGTTTCATCAACTATTGCTAGCCCTTAATAGATTATCCGGAATGTTCATTCCATGAAGCCTAAGCGCTGGAATTAATATTTCCACTTATTTAGTTTTTTATTTTTTCAACTGAATGGTGAATGTTGTTTTAATGAAATAAAAATAATAAGTGGGTTGTATTTAACCCAAATATTTAGCATTGAAAATCAGTTTCTTGCCTTGCTTTTGATGATTATGTCTGGCGTGGTGCAGGCTGGCAGGATCGCGGGGGTCCACGCCACGCTGTGCGCTCTACAACAATAACAAATAACCCTCATGATTGGCGAGATATTTTATCAAATTTTTAAATAATGTAGTTTTATTCAAATATTTGTGTCACTGACGGCTGCTCTTAACCTACTCATCCACTGCCGGCACGATGCAATCACTTGGAATTTTATTTGAATGCTCAGAATGAAGGAGTTTTCTTGAAAGTCCCTGGGATTGAACATTCCAGCTGACAGGAGATAGATTACTGTACAGTATATCCCAACCAGCATTGAGCATTATTTCCTCTGTTTAAATAGTTTTTGATTATTGATACCTGGGAATGGAAATTACCTGCAAAAATTACTGATGAATGATTTCAATTTTAAGGTGGAGAGCTGGTCTGCTGTTACCGCGGAAGCAATAGAAATATTCCCATGACGTTGACCATGTTATCCTCACTACGGCTCTGGCTCTGGCAAAGCCTGAGAGTTGTCATAAGGTTAGTAACATTGGAAAAAATTGTGTTACATCACAGGGGAAGTGCAAGATATTTACCTGTATAAAATGCACCAGATTTTGCCAGTTCTGGTGAAATTTGTATTCTTGAGAGAGATCCTTTTGAGACCCACTTTTCTAAAAAGGGTGAGTTTGATTCTCCTTCACACACTCCTCTCATGCTACAACATTACACGTGCAGGTACAGTTGCCAGTAGAGACAACTGTACCTCTACTCTAGAAGAAGTCATTGAAATCACTGCTATTCTCTATTCAAAGGCTTATTCTTCATTTCTTGACAAACTTGTAGGATATGACATGTTTTGGTGGATTAGAGTTACATGGAGACTAAATTCTTGGGGTTATGTTCTCAAATGGCTGCGAATCGCTAAATCAGTGAATAACATTTGCTGGCAGAGGGGGGAGGTTACATTTTTACTTGTGTACAAATAGATGTATATTCTCTTTATGTGTTTGCCTTAGGACATTTATTTTCTTTTACCTGTATTGTATATGTGTGTGTGTGTGTGTGTGTTTAGACACACACATATATATAATATAGGTAAAGGAAATTACTGTCTCTGAGCAGAATGGCTCCCCATCCTGGCTCAAAAATGCTGGCAACTTCAAATTACCCACAGACATTCTTGGGTACATCAAAGTGTCATCCATGAGAATAATAGAGGACATAAAATAAAAATCCCATAAATTTGGGGGCCCCTGTACTATTTAAGCGGATTGATGAAAGATGTGCAGAACTAGTCACACTTGTTTTACAAGACAAAAATCTTGTTATGTTAAAATGTATTTGGCAAAAAAATAGAATTGTAGATAACAGTGAGGTAAATTTTGAAGACTGAAAATGCCTAATAAAATAATAAATTTAGATGTGGTTACAGCGATGCTGTCTCCTGAACAACTGTTGCTTATAGATTATACAAACATTTATGGGGGTGAATTAAATCAGATTAGAGATTGTGAAATCTATTAAGGTAGAAGAATTATTCCTACTAAGTGTATTTTCTTTTCTCTTCTATATTGAATGTGGCAGAAAAGACCTTGCAGTGCCAAGGTTTTTCAGCACATAATGGGAGTTTCTGTTTTGTTGTAACATAATCCCTGTCTTTATCTTGCCCTCTTGCTTGATACTGTTTTCCCAAGTTTAATTTTTGGTTTGCAGTTATTGTGATTTTCTCTCTTTTGAAAACATCACTTTATTTGTGTTGTATAGCCTCATTATAATTAAATATAGCATTATTATATAATAGACAGTGATTCAGGCAATGGACTGATGGAAAGGGGTATTTTATTTACTTGTATATTTTAATCTTCACAGGTGGTGGGACTTCTCAGTGAACTTCCATCTATCACTTGGGTTGTTCCTGAAGCGAGTCTCAAAATATGAATACGGTTAAGTGATTGTTATACAGGTCCTCTACACTTGATGCCAACAGTGACAGTAGCAACACATACCGTGGAATGTTGATTTCAACTGAACCATTGGTTGTGATGTGGCAGATGAAACAAATGCCTGGCTGAGGACTCCTTGCTATCATGAAGCTGCTTGACAATGAGTAAATACTTTAATGTATGATAATTTCTTATTTATTTTTTACAGTATTACCCCGCTTCTTGGTTTCATAGCAGCGTTTTACCATATACGGTGCCTAAAATCAGACTTTTCATAGCATTGGGTTTTTCCACATAAGCGGTGAGTGTCGGCTCGAGCTATTTTAGATTAAGCCCCACCGCGCCACCCTGCCTGACTGCCTGTTTTAGCTCATAAAATTCATACAAATTACCCAGCCAGAATATAATTTACATTGCTGGAATTCTTATAATTTGGTGATCATTTGAATATAAACATCATAGATTTTGCATTAGACATACAAATTTTTAGATGTAAAGTTTATTCTGAGTAAATATGTTATCTTTTTTGTGAAAAATATATGACATTTATATTCAAAATATTCCTGGTTTACAAGGGAATCCAGCAATGTCAATTATATTATCCTAACTTTAGTTTGAGGTATTATTTATTACTAAAGGTAAATATTCTGGTTTTCCCATCTGGTGAGGCGGTTGGTTGGGGGTGGGGGGAGAGGGGGACCAACCGACCATCTGTTACAGTGAAGAATATTTTTTTTTATTAACTGAAGATATTTGTTTTAGCTCATAAAATTCATACAAATTACCGGTCAGAATATAATTTACATTGCTGGAATTCTTATAATTTGGGTGATCATTTGAATATAAACATCATAGATTTGCATTAGACATACAAATTTTAGATGTAAAGTTTATTCTGAGTAAATATGTTATCTTTTGTGAAAAATATATGACATTTATATTCAAAATATTCCTGGTCTTACAAGGAATCCAGCAATGTCAATTATATTATCCTTTTAATCTGAGGTATTATTTAATACTAAATGTTAAAAACTCTTCAAGGGAGAATTGGTGGGGGGGGGGAGGTTGGGACTGACAGCGGTTGGAAGAGGCAAGGTGGGGTACTTTGATTGACAGATAGTTTGTGAAGAATATTTTTTTTATTAACTGAAGATATTTGTTTTAGCTCATAAAATTCATACAAATTATCCGGCCAGAATATAATTTACATTGCTGGAATTCTTATTTTGGTGATCATTTTGAATATAAACACAATAGATTTTGCATTGGACATACAAATTTTAGATGTAAAGGTTTATTCTGAGTAAATATGTTATCTTTTTGTGAAAAATATATGACATTTGTATTCAAAATATTCCTGGTCTTACAAGGAATCCAGCAATGTCAATTATATTATCTAACTTTTAGTTTGAGAATTATTTATTACTATACCTGGTTTTCCCCCAAAATTTCTCAGAGGGAAGAGCCAGCGAGTGTGAGTGTGAGAGAGGGAGTTGAGTCCATTATTTGAATGGACATTAACTTGGCGACTGTATTTCTCTATTTCTCTTAATTATTAATTGTGTCATGTACCATCATAAAATTAGATGTTATTTTTACTACAACATAGTTATGTGTCTTCAAAAAGGTGGAGTTTGGGGTTGGGCTGGTTTCTGTTGGAATTAATCCCATATGTTCTGTTGTTCACTTGTGGCAGTTCCTTAACACGGGACCCTCTGGGTTCTATTGACAGCGTTAAGTGGGGTTACAACTGTAGGGCTTAAAATTAACCTTAGCATTATATCAGGGACATAAATAATCAGAATTGAGTCATTTTTAGATTCAGTAGACATAATCATTGAGCACTCCAGTGCTTTTTTGTTTTGTTTTTAATTGGGAACAGGACCAGAGGTCAAGTTACTGTTACTAAGAATAAAGTTTGGTCAAAATGTGGGGAGATCACTGGACTTTATTTAGTTTATTTCAGAGCTTTGTTCTTGATCACTGTAGTAACCGATGAATGAAAAGAAGTTTGGTCCCTAAATCTGATAAAGAGACTTACTGAAGGATTTAAACAGTTTGATGTACAGTAACTACACTTTATTAACATAAAAGACATTTTATTTGCGGGTTTGTTATCTTTGACTACTAGGACATAGTCATCAGCCATCATATGTATTTGTAGGTGTATTAACCCCAAAACTTTAAAATGAATTTAATCTGAAAAATTTGAATTGATTATTTTGAAACTTTACAGGCATTATTAACCTGGCCATGCATATGAGAGTTTGGGCGGTATCGCCCTGAATACTTTAAGAGTAATGAAGAGATCAGTATGTTCCATATGCACATTGCTCCTGGCGATGAACCAGTTAGTATTCATAGATATACTGTGGCCATAAAAACTCCTATACCTGTTGCGTGATTCTTTAAGTTAATTTTCAATAAATTTTTAAGTGTAATATTTCTAGTGTCTTTTGTGTATTTTTTTTTATATGAGGATAACATCACGGAGAGAGCATATTTTTGGATAGGTGGTACGTGGCTGTGTATTAATTTTAAACAATCTTTGATATTGACATTAAGGGTATGTGTTGAAGCATTGTTATCTTCCTGCATTGTGAAGGTGGGTGGTGGAGCAAAGTCTGTTGGACCCCAGACTTATAACAGCGGTATCCGCCACCGTGCGCCTTCTCTCTTCTATGTGCTACCTTGCACTCAACTGCTGGCCCTCATTGCCTTTGTTCATCAAACTGTTGGATTGCCTTCACCGATAAGTCATAAAATATTTCAGTTATGTCATGGTATGTGGTTTATATGGGTTCTTTCAGGTTGATAAGGTGTGAGCTTTGTATTATGTGTATAAATGCTCTAAATGGTGAAGTTGCTGTACCTTATTTAAAACTTGGATATAAAGTAAATTCCTTGTTTTTTTAAACCCTGTGTTCCGTACTATAGGTCTCTCTCATCATATTTTGATTTCTTTCCATTCCATCCTTTCCTGGTACAGTACTATACTCTTAAATTTCTCTGCAAAGTTTTCTTCCACTTTCCTTTCATCAACTCAAAATATTATATATTTGCAGTAATATACAGTGCGGAGTATATTATATTATATTTAAATTACTGTATAAGATAAACGTATGGACAGATTTAAGGCATTTTCTTCATTATAAGGCTTTCAGTATTAGTAAATAATTGTATACTACTAGTACCTCAACATTTGTGGTAATCGTTCCTGGGACACCTGCAAATGTAGAATTTAGGGGAATAACATTCTTTAACACTATATTTAATGTGCAGTGTGCATAAATTAAGGAAAAAAAAAAAAGAATAGGAAAAACACTTAAATATCTAAAATATTACAGGTATGTATAGTTACTTTATACAGGCGCTGTGTGTTATGTATAGTTAAAATAAATTAATGAGAAGCAAGTAAAATGTGGTGTGATGTTAGGAGAAAATCTAGCTGGATTGCAGTAGCAGCAGCCGCGTTGTCTGCTACTTGCCTCTGACCCATACGTACCCACCACCGTTACCATCTACTTTCAAAATGAGCATACTGCCTGACATAACGCTGTGAATGAAGTAAGCATACATGTACACACTGGGCCACAGAGTTTTTGTAACTAACTTGCGGCTGGGAAGAATATATTTTTTTCTTGTTCATAAGTGTAATATCAATATTTTGGGAACAAATTAATTGGCTGTGTTACTAATGTATATAAAATTAATACTTTTCTTCCCCCTCATAATGAGCTGCTGTAGAGGCCTCAGTAATGATACTGCAGATATCACTGCTCCTTTAAGACCTTTTGAACTGGGATCATCCAGAATGACCGATGAATGGCTGGCAGGTGGCAGGGAAGAAGGGGAAAGTGGGCTGTAGTGTGGCGGAGTGTGATGCAGGTGTCATCGGGCTGGTTGGTGAGGAGAGGAGGGTGGATACCATTAAAAAACATTGTTATTGGCAGTTGTTTGGCTTTCTTTTTAGTTCTTTGTACATTTCTTGATAAGGTTATAAACTTTCTCAATATTCTGTAATTCCATTGATGGGCCATAGTAGTAAATCATATCCTATTAGAATTTTACCGGCCTCTTTCGGCATATCCTCCAATCCATACACTTGATGCCTTCTCCATCTTCTCCAAACCTTTATCATGCTATCTGATGTGTAACTTTATCACTGTGTGTGGTGCCTTTCATGAGAACACTGCTTCCTAATTTCCTTGCCTTTTCATCTTTACGGAACGAACAGTTGACTCATTAACTTAAAATGTGATCAACTTGCTTGCTTTGCTCATGCCAGCTATCAAGTTTATCTCTTGACACAATTTTCTGTCTCAGTCGCGGCTTTTTCTTCACTCTCTTTGCACCAGATGCACTACCACCAGTTAATAGCCTTTTGAGGAGCCATTACGGTTATAGTGCATTATTCTCTCGAAGCCGAGGCTGAGTGAGCAATGCGGGGGAGAACTATCAGATGAGACTGGCGGGAGAGAAAAAAGCGTCACGGATGCAGCACTCATATACTTGACATCCATCATTAATGGACAGCGTTTTAAAATAAGCTCCTCATATTTGTTGTTTTGAATTTAAAACAAATTTGCGAGGATTAAACTCGCATATGTTGAAGAATATTACTGTATATAGGTAGCATATCAATTATCTGAAGACCTTGTAGTCAGGAATATTATACAGGTATATTATACGGTAGATAGTGGTCGTTGATTCAATTCATGCATGAGTAGGTTGGCCTTCTCACCATCCAGTCACCCATATTATTTCTACTTGGTTGTCAGTTACTCTTCTTTTTGAGTAGACAGTGCCTGAGATGATAAACCATCTTATGATTGTTTTTTATGGATACCTTACACTAAGTATGAGGGTGCAGTTTTTGGTCAGTAAAAATGGAGTAATACAATTAAGTGCTAATGTCAAGTTAGTTTGAAATAATGGACAGTTGATGCCTTTGTTGAAATATTCAATGCTCCAAGTCTTTTAGCTTTCATTCGTCTGAGTTTGGAGAAAAGAATGCTGTACCCAGTGGGGTATGCTATAAC
>NW_024723328.1:0-8421 GCF_018991925.1 Homarus americanus
TATTTTCCCGAAAGTAGAAAATCTATCTTACTTTTCGAAAGTAGATAACCAACTTTCCCGGAAAGTAGATATTTCCATTTTTTGGTGATAAATTTCCCAAGCTTATGATAATCTATTTTCGTTGTTTATCTAACCAACTTTCGCGGAAAGTAGATATTTCCCATTTTTATGATACAATTTCTCGTTTATGATAATCTATTTTCGGCAAATTTGGTTATCTAACCAACTTTCCCGGAAAGTAGATATTTCATTTTTATGATACAAATTTCTGTTTATGATAATCTATTTTCGTGAAAGGTTTATCTAACCAAGTTTTCTGCGGAAAGTAGATATTTCCCATTTTTATGATACAAATGTCCTGTTTCTATGATATCTATTTTCGGCAAATTTGGTTATTTAACCAACTCTTCCCGGAAAGTAGATATTTCCCATATTTTTATGTGATACAAAATTTCTCGTTTCTATGATAATCTATTTTCAAAGTTGTTTATCTAACCAACTTCGCGGAAAGTATTTCCCATTTTTTATGATACAAATTTCCTGTTTTTATGGATATCTATTTTCGGCAAATTTGCTATTCAACCCAACTTTACCGGAAAGCAGATATTTCCTATTTTTATGACATACAAATTTCCCGTTTTCTATGATATCTATTTTCGGAAAAATTTGGTTATCTAACCAACTTTCCCGGAAAGTAGATATTTTCCTATTTCTTTATGATACAAATTTCTGTTTTTTCTAGATATTCTTATTTTCGGTAATTGGTTATCTAAACCAACTTCTTCTCTGAAAAGTAGATATCTCATTTTTATGATACAAATTTCCCGTTTTCATCATATTGTATTGGCAAATTTGGCTATTCAACCAACTTTCCTGCAAAGTAGAGATATTTCCCATTTTTTATGAGATACAACAAGTTTATGATAATCTATTTTCGGAAAATTTGTTTATCTGAATCAACTTTCCTGAAAAGTAGATATTTCCATTTTTGTATACAAATTTCTGTTTTCTATGATAATTCATTTCGCAAAAATTAGGTAATATTTCCAAAATTCGAAAATCTATTCCCTCAGAAAAATCGATAATCTATTTTCCTTAGTAGAGAATTTATCTACTTTTCGGGAAAAGTAGATAACCAACTTCTTCCCGGAAAGTAGATATTTTCCTCGTATTTTTATGATACAAATTTCGTTTTCTATGATAATCTGATATTTCGGGAAAGTTGTTTATCTAACCAACTTTCAAGGCGGAGAGTAGAGATTTCCCATTTTTTATGATACAAATTTCTGCTTCTATGATAATCTATTTTCGAATATTTGGTTATCTAACCAACTCTCCCGGAAAGTAGATATTTCCCATTTCTTATGATACAAATTTCCCGTTTTCGTGATACCTATTTCGAAAAATTGTATATTCAACCAACTTTCCCGGAAAGTAGATATTTCCCATTTTTTATGATACAAATTTCCCGTTTTCTATGATAATCTATTTTCGGCAAATTTGGTTATCTAACCAACTTTCCCGGAAAGTAGATATTTCCCATTTTTTATGATACAAATTTCCCGTTTTCTATGATAATCTATTTTCGGCAAATTTGGTTATCTAACCAACTTTCCCGGAAAGTAGATATTTCCCATTTTTTATGATACAAATTTCCCGTTTTCTATGATAATCTACTTCCCAAAATTAGGTAATATTTCCCCGAAAATACGAAAATCTACTTTCCCAAAAAGTCGATAATCTACTTTCCCGAAAATTAGAAAATCTATCTACTTTTCGGGGAAGTACCAACTTTCCCGGAAAGTAGATATTTCCCATTTTTTATGATACAAATTTCCCGTTTTCTATGATAATCTATTTTCGGGAAAGTTGTTATCTAACCAACTTTCGCGGAAAGTAGATATTTCCCATTTTTTATGATACAAATTTCCCGTTTTCTATGATAATCTATTTTCGGCAAATTTGGTTATCTAACCAACTTTCCCGGAAAGTAGATATTTCCCATTTTTTATGATACAAATTTCCCGTTTTCTATGATAATCTATTTTCGGCAAATTTGGTTATCTAACCAACTTTCCCGGAAAGTAGATATTTCCCATTTTTTATGATACAAATTTCCCGTTTTCTATGATAATCTACTTCCCAAAATTAGGTAATATTTCCCCGAAAATACGAAAATCTAATTTCCCAAAAACTCGATAATCTACTTTCCCGAAAATTAGAAAATCTATCTACTTTTCGGGGAAGTAGATAACCAACTTTCCCGGAAAGTAGATATTTCCCATTTTTATGATACAAATTTCTCGTTTTCTATGATAATCTATTTTCGGGAAAGTTGGTTATCTAACCAACTTTCGCGGAAAGTAGATATTTCCCATTTTTTATGATACAAATTTCCCGTTTTCTATGATAATCTATTTTCGGGAAAGTTGGTTATCCTACCAACTTTCCCGGAAAGCAGTAGATATTTCCATTTTTATGATACAAATTTCCTGTTTTCTATGATAATCTATTTTCGGCAAATTTGGTTATCTAACCAACTTTCCCGGAAAGTAGATATTTCCCATTTTTTGTGATACAAATTTCCCGTTTTCTATGATAATCTACTTCGCAAAATTAGGTAATATTTCCCTCAAAATTCGAAAATCTATTCCCCCGAAAAATCGATAATCTACTTTCCGAAAAGTAGAAAATCTATCTACTTTTCGGGGAAGTAGATAACCGAATCTTCCCGGAAAGTAGATATTTCCCATTTTTATGAGATACAAATTTCCCGTTTTCTATGATAATTCATTTTCGGGAAAGTAGATAACCAACTTTCCCGGCAAGTAGATATTTCCCATTTTTTATGATACAAATTTCCCGTTTCTATGATAATCTATTTTCGGGAAAGTTGTTTATCTAACCAACTTTCGCGGAAAGTAGATATTTCCCATTTTTTATGATACAAATTTCACGTTTTCTATGATAATCTATTTTCGGCATATTTGGTTATCTAACCAACTTTCCCGGAAAGTAGATATTTCCATTTTTTATGATACAAATTTCCCGTTTTCTATGATAATCTTATTTTCGGCAATTTGGTTATTTAACCAACTTTCCTGGAAAGCAGATATTTCCCATTTTTTATGATACAAATTTCTGTTTCTATGATAATCTATTTTCGGGAAAGTTGTTTAAATTCTAACCAACTTTGCGGAAAAGTAGATATTCTCATTTTATATACAAATTTCCTGTTTTCTATGATACTATTTTCGGCAAATTTGGTTATCTAACCAACTTACCGGAAAGTAGATATTTCCCATTTTTATGATACAAATTTCAGTTTTATGAGTTAATCTATTTTCGGAAATTCTGTTATCTAACCAACTTTCCCGGAAAGTAGATATTTCCCATTTCTTATGATACAAATTCTCCTGTTTTTCTATGATATCTATTATTTTTCGGAAAAATTTGGTTATCTAAACTAACTTCCCGGAAAGTAGATATTTCCTATTTTTATGATACAAATTTCCGTTTTCTATGATAATGTATTTTCGGCAAATTTATTATCTAATCAACTTTCCCGGAAAGTATATATTTCCCATTTTTTATGATACAAATTTCCTGTTTTCATGATATCTATTTTCGGAAAATTTGTTTATCTAACCAACTTCCCGGAAAGTAGATATATTTCCCCATTTTTGTGATACAAATTTCCTGTTTCTAGATAATCTACTTCGCAAAATTAGGTAATATTTCCAAAATTCGAAAATCTATTCCCAGCACCATAATCTATTTTCTCGAAAAGTAGAATTTATCTACTTTCGAAAGAACCAACTTTCCGGAAAGTAGATATTTCCATTTTATGATAAATTTCCTGTTTCTATGATATCTATTTTCGGAAAGTTGTTTATCTAACCAACTTTCGGTGCGCAGGATATTTCCCATTTTTATGATACAAATTTCCCGTTTTCTATGATATCTATTTTCGAAAATTTGGTTATTCTGAATCCAACTTTCCTGAAAGTAGATATTTCCATTTCTTATGATACAAATTTCCTGTTTTCTATGATAATCTATTTTCGAAAATTTGGTTATCTAACCAACTTTCCTGAAAGTAGATATTTCTATTTTTATGATAAAATTTCCTGTTTTGCGTGATATCGTATTTTCGGCAAATTTGGTTATCTAACCAACTTTCCTGAAAGTAGATATTTCCTCATTTTTTATGATACAAATTTCCTGTTTTCTTATGATAACTATTTTCGAAAAATTTTATTATTCAATCAACTTTCCCGGAAAGTAGATATTCCCATTTTTGTGATACAAATTTCTGCTTTCTTTTATGATAATCTACTTCGCAAAAATTAGGCACATTTCCAAAATTCGAAAATTCATTCCCCGAAAATCGATAATCTATTTTCCCGAAAAGTAGAAACGCATCTACTTTCGGGAAAGTAGATAACCAACTTTCCCGGAAAGTAGATATTTCCTCATTTTTTATGATACAAATTTCTGTTTTCTATGATAATCTATTTTCGGAAAGTTGTTTATCTAACCAACTTTCGCGGAAAGTAGATATTTCCCTATTTTTATGATACCGTTTTCTATGATATCTATTTTCGGCAATTGGTTATCTAACCAACTTTCCCGGAAAGTGATATTTCCCATTTTATGATACAAATTTCCTGTTTCTATGATAATCTATTTTCGAAAATTTGGTTATCTAACCAACTTTCCCGCGGGAAAGTAGATATTTCCCATTTTTATGATACAAATTTCCCGTTTATGATATCGTATTTTCGGCAAATTTGGTTATCTAACCAACTTTCCCGGAAAGCAGATATTTCCATTTTTGATAAATTTCCGTTTTCTATGGATAATCTATTTTCGGAAAATTTGCTTATCTAACCAATCCTCTTCTCGAAAGTAGATATTTCCCATTTTTTAAGATACAATTTCTGTTTCTATGATAATCTACTTCGCAAAATTAGGTAATATTTCCAAAATTAGAAAAATCTATTCCCCCGAAAAATCGATAATCTATTTTCCCGAAAGTAGAAAACGCCCACTTTTTTCGGAAAGTAGATAACCAACTTTTCCTGGAAAGTAGATATTTCCCATTTTTTATGATACAAATTTCCCGTTTTCTATGAGATAATCTATTTTCGGGAAAGTTGTTTATCTAACCAACTCGCGGAAAGTAGATATTTCCCATTTTTACAGATACAAATTTCCTGTTTTCTATGATAATCTAAGCTTATAAGTTCTTGGTTATCTAACCAACTTCTTCCCGGAAAGCAGATATTTCCCATTTTTATGATAACAAATTTCCTGTTTTCTTGCGATATCTATTTTCGGAAAATTTGGTTATTCAACCAATCCTGAAATGCAGATATTTCCCATTTTTGTGATAAAAATTTCTTTTTTTTATGATAATCTACTTCGCAAAAATTAGTAATATTTCCCCAAAAATTCGAATATCTATTCCCCGAAATGATAATCTACTTCTTCCCGAAAAGTAGAAAAATTTATCTACTTTCGGGAAAGTAGATAACCAACCTTTCCCGGAAAGCAGTAGATATTATTTCCCATTTTATGATACAATTTCCTGTTTCTATGATAATCTATTTTCGGCAAATTTGGTTATCTAACCAACTTTCTGCGGAAAGTAAGATATTTCTATTTTTATGATGTCTCCTGTTTTTCTATGATAAGTCTATTTTCGGCAAATTTGGTTATCTAACCAACTTTCCCGGAAAAGTAGATATTTCCCATTTTTATGATACAAATTTCCCGTTTCTATGATAATCTATTTTCGAAAATTTGCTATTCAACCAACTTTCCTGAGATATTCCTATTTTGTGATAAAAAATTTCCCGTTTATGATAATCTACTGCAAAATTAGTAATATTTAAAATTCGAAAATCTATTCCCCGAAAAAATCGATACACCATTTCTGAAAGTAGGAAAATCTATTCTACTTTTTCTTGGAACTAGATATCCGTAACTTCTTCCCGGAAAGTAGATATTTCCCATTTTTTATGATACAAATTTCCGTTTTCTATGATAATCTATTTTCGGAAAGTTGTTTATCTAACCAACTTTCGCGGAGAGTAGATATTTCCCATTTTATGATATTGTACTTCTGCTTTTATGACACCTTATTTTTCGGCAATTTGTTTATTCCAACCAACTTTTCCTGGAAAGGGTGATATTTCCCCATTTTTATGATACAAATTTCCCGTTTTCTATGATATCTATTTTCGGAAAATTTGGTTATTCAACTAACTCTTCTCGAAAGTAGATATTTCCCATTTTTTGTGATACAAATTTCCTGTTTCTATGATAATCTACTTTCGCAAAATTAGGTAATATTTCCCCAAAATTCGAATATCTTATCTCTGAAAATGATATCTACTTCTTTCCTGAAAAGTAGAAAATCTATCTTACTTTTCGGGAAAGTAGATAACCAACTTTCCCGGAAAGTAGATATTTCCCATTTTTATGATACAAATTTCCCATTTTCTATGATAATCTATTTTCGGCAAATTTGGTTATCTAACCAACTTCCCGGAAAGTAGATATTTCCCATTTTTTTATGATACAATTTCTGTTTTATGATAACTTATTTTCGGCAATCTGTTATCTAACCAACTTTCCTGAAAGTAGATATTTCCCATTTTTATGATAAATTTCCCGTTTTCTATGATAATTCATTTTCGAAAGTTGTTTATCTAACCAAGTTTCTGCGGAAAGTAGATATTTCCCATTTTTTAGTGATACAATTTCCTGTTTTATGATATCTATTTTCGGCAAATTTGGTTATTTAACCAACTTTCACGCCGGAAAGTAGATATTTCCATTTTTTATGATACAAATTTCCCGTTTTCTATGAATGTATTTTCGGCAAATTTGGTTATCTAACCAACTTTCCCGGAAAGTAGATATTTCCCATTTTAGTGATACAAATTGCTTTTATGATACGTATTTTCGGCAATTTGGTTATCTAACTAACTTTCCCGGAAAGTAGATATTTCCCCATTTTTTATGATACAAATTTCCCGTTTTCTATGATAATCTATTTTCGGAAAATTTGCTTATCTAACCAACTTTCCTGGAAAGTAGATATTTCCCCATTTTTGCGATACAAATTTCCTGCTTCTATGATAATCTATTTTCGAAAGTTGTTTATCTAACCAACTTTCGCGGAAAGTAGATATTTCCATTTTTATGATACAAATTTCCCGTTTCTATGATATGTATTGGCAATTTGGTTATCTAACCAACTTCCCGGAAAGTAGATATTTCATTTTATGATACAAATTTCCCGTTTCTTTGCGATATTTATTTTCGGCAAATTTATTATTCAACCAACTTTCCGAAAGTAGATATTTCCCATTTTTATGGATGCACTTCCCTGTTTTCTATGATAATCTATTGGTAAAATTGCTTTATTCAAATCCAACTTCTTCCTGGAAAGTAGATATTTCCCATTTTTTATGATACAATTTCCTGTTTCTATGATGTCTATTTCGGGAAAGTTGTTTATCTTTTAACCAACTTTCGCGAAAGTAGATATTTCCCATTTTTTATGATACAAATTTCCTGTTATCTATGATAATCTATTTTCTTGCAAATTTGTTTATCCAACCAACTTTCCCGGAAAGTAGATATTTCCCATTTTTATGATACAAATTTCCTGTTTTATGATACTATTTTCTGCAAATTTGTTATCTAACCAACTTTCCTGGAAAGTAATATTTCCCATTTTTATGATACAATGTTTTCGATAATTATTTCGAAAAATTTGTTATCTAACCAACTCTTCCCGGAAAGTAGATATTTCCCATTTTTATGATACAAATTTCCCGTTTTCGCAATTCATATCCAACCAACTCCCGGAAAGTAGATTCCCATTTTTATGATACAAATTTCCTGCTTTCATGATAATCTATTTTCGAAAAATTTGCTTATCTAACCAACTTTCCCAAAAGTAGATATTTCCCATTTTGTGATACAAATTTCCCGCTTCTATGATAATCTACTCGCAAAAATTAGTAATATTTCAAAACTGAAAATCCATTCCCCGAAAATCGATAATCTATTTCTCCTAAAAGTAGAAAAATCTATCTACTTTCGAAAGTAGATAACCAACTTTCCCGGAAAGTAGATATTTCCCATTTTTATGATACAAATTTCTGTTTTCTATAATCTATTTTCGTGAAATGTTTATCTAACCAACTCGCGAAAGTACAGATATTTCCCATTTTTATGATACAAATTTCCCGTTTTCTATGATATTCGCAATTTATTATCTAAACCAACTTTCCCGAAAGTAGATATTTCCCATTTTTATGATACAATTTCCGTTTTCTATGATAATCTATTTTCGGGAAAGTTGTTTATCTAACCAAGTTTCTCGAAAGTAGATATTTC
>NW_024723329.1:0-21391 GCF_018991925.1 Homarus americanus
TCAGAGGTGTACCTGGGAGGCCAGAGGTGTACCTGGGAGGTCAGAGGTGTACCTGGGAGTGCAGGGGGTGAACTGGGAGTGTCGGAGGTGTAACTGAGAGTGTCAAAGGTGTGCACTGAGTGTCGGAGGTGCACCTGGGAGTGTCAGGGGTGTACCTGGGAATGTCAGGGGTTAACCAGAGTATCGGCGGTGTATCTGGGAGTGCCGAGGCACCTGGGAGGTCAGAGGTGTACCTGGGAGTATCGGAGGTGCACCTGGGAGGCCAGAGGTACATGGGAGTTCCAGGAGGTGTACCTGGAAGTGTCAGTGGTGCACCTGGGAGTGTCTGAGGTGTACCTGGGAGTGTCTGAGGTGTACCTGGGAGTGTCTGAGGTGTACCTGGGAGTGTCAGGGGTGTACCTGGGAGGTCAGAGGTGTACCTGGGAGTGCCAGAGGTGTACCCAGGAGTGTCAGTGGTGTACATGGGAGGCCGAGGTGTATCTGGCAGTGTCAGGGGTGTGCAGCCTGGAGATGTCCAGGTACCTTGGAGTGCTTAGGAGGTGTACCTTGGAGGTTCAGAGGAACCTGGGAGTGTCAGGAGGTGCACTTGAGTGTCACAGGTGCACCTGGGAGTGTCTGAGGTGTACCTGGGAGGTCAGAGCTGTACCTGGGAGTGTCTGAGGTGTACCTGGCAGGTCTGAGGTGTACCTGGCAGTGTCAGAGAGTACCGAGGCAGGGGTGGGTACCTGGGAATGTCAGAGGTTTACCTGGGAGGTAGAGGTGTACCTGGGAGTGTCAGAGGTGTACCTGGGAGCACAGAGGTGCACCTGGAAGGCCGGGAGGTGCACCTGGGGGTCATTGGTGTACCTGGGAGTGTCATTTGTGTACCTGGGAGTGTCAGAGGTGTACCTGGAGGTCAGGTGGCACCAGGGGTGTCAGGAGTTGCACCTGGGGTGTCAGAGGTGTACCTGGGAGTGCCAGAGGTGTACCTGGGAGTGTCAGGGTGTACCTGGGAGTCTCGGCGGACCACCATTTAGTGTCAGAGGTACGGGAGTGTCAGGTGTACCTGGGAGTGTCAGTGGTGTACCTGGGAGTGTCTGTGGTGTACCTGAAGTGTCAGAAATGTACCCGGGAGTGTCTGAGGTGTACCCGGGAGTGTCTGAGGTACCTGGGAGTGTCACGGTGTACCTGGGTGTCAGCGGTGTACCTGGGAGTGTCAGATGTACCTGGAGTATCGGAGGTGCACCTGCGGTAAAGGGGAGGCACTGGAGTGCCAGGAGGTGCACCCGCCAGTGTCAGAGGTGTACCTGGGAGGCAGAGGTGTACCTGGGAGTGTCAGAGGTGTACCTGGGAGGTCAGGGTGTAACTGGGAGTAGTCGGAGGTGTAACTGAGAGGTCAAAGGTGTACCTGGAAGTGTCGGAGGTGCACCTGGGAGTGTCAGGGGTGTACCTGGGAATGTCAGGGTGTACCTGGAGTGTCAGGGGTCCACCCAGAGTATCGGCGGTGTATCTGGGAGGTCAGAGGTGTACCTGGGAGTGTCAGAGGCACTGGGAGTATCGGAGGTGCACCTGGGAGTGTCAGAGGTACCTGGGAGTTCCAGAGTACCTGGAAATGTCAGTGGTGCACCTGGGAGCGCCTGAGGTGTACCTGGGAGTGCTCGAGGTGTACCTGGGAGTGTCTGAGGGTACCCAAGGCTGTACATTGGAGGCTGGTACCTGGGAGTGCCAGAGGCACCTAGGAGTGTCAGTGGTGCACCTGGGAGGCCGGTGTATCTGGCAGTGTCAGGGGTGTACCTGGGAGTGTCTGCGGTGTACCTTGGAGTGTCAGAGGCACTTGGAGTGTAGGAGGTGAGCCCGGGAGTGTCACAGGTGCACTTGAGGCGGCAGGTGCACCTGGGAGGTCTGAGGTACCTGGGAGTGTCTGAGCTGTACCTGAGTGTCTGAGGTGTACCTGGCAGTGTCTGGTGGGCACCTACAGAGACACCTGGCTGGTGTGTACTGGGAATGTCAGAGGTTTACCTGGGAGGTCAGATATACCTGTATGTCAGAGGTGTACCTGGGAGCCAGAGGTGTACCTGAAGTGATATGTACCTGGAGAAGTCATTGGTGTTCGGAGTGACATTGCACCTGGGAGTGTCAGAGGTGTACCAGGGAGCTGGGAACCTGGGAGTGTCATTGTGTACCTGGGAGGTCAGAGGTACCTGCTGGGTACGGAAGTGTTGTACCAATGTCAGAGG
The DNA here is from genome assembly GCF_018991925.1 of Homarus americanus. NCBI lineage: Eukaryota > Metazoa > Arthropoda > Malacostraca > Decapoda > Nephropidae > Homarus > Homarus americanus. The sequence continues at coordinate 2,217 of NW_024723329.1, forward strand.
TACCTGGGAGTGCCTGAGGCACTGGGATTACAGAGGTACCTGGGATGCCAGGTAACTGGCGCAGGGTGTACCTGGAGTGCAGGTACCCAGGTCAGATGTCATGGTGCTCTGGAGTGTCAGAGGTGCCTGGGAGTGCTGGAGGCACTGGGAGTGTCACACAGGCACCTGAGCAGAGGTGTAACTGGGAGGTCCGAGCTGTACCTGGGAGTGCCTGAAGTACCTGGAGTCATCTGAGGTGTACCTGGCAGTCAGCGTACCTGGGAGGCTGGGCGGTGTACCTGGGAGGCAGTCACGGTGTACCTGGGAGGTCAGAGGTACCTGGGAGGTAGCAGAACCCGGGAGGCCGAGTACCTGGAGGTCAGAGGTGTTCCTGGAGTGTCGGAGGAGTACCTGGAGTCGGAGCACCTGAGTGTCAGAGTGCACCCAGAAAGTGGTGCACCTGGGAGGTCAAGAGTTGCACCTGGAGAGTGTGATTGTACCTGGGAGCCAGATGTGCACCGGAAGCATCAGATGTACCTGGGAGCATCAGAGGTGTACCTGGGAGTGTCAGGTACCTGGGAGTGTCAGGTGAACTGGGAGGCCGGGAGTAACTGGGCGTCGAGGTGTACCTGGGAGTGCAGGTACCTGGGAGTGTCAGAGTAGTACCTGGGAGCACAGAGGTGTACCTGGGAGTGTCTGAGATGTACCGAGAGTGTCAGGAACCAGGGAGTAAGAGGCACTGGGAGTGTCAGAGGCAGAATGGGGAGGCCAGAGAACCAGGAGTCAGAGGGAACCAGAGTCTGAGGCACCTGAGCACCGGAGGCAATTTGGGGGGTAATGAGTGTACTGGGGATGTCAGAGGTGTACCCAGCATCATTGGTGTATCTGGAGGTTCAGAGGCTGGAAGTGCAGAGGGAACCAGGAGTGTCTGAGGCACTGGGAGTTTCTGAGGCACTGGGAGTGTCAGGGTGTACCTGGGAGTGTCAGAGGTGTACCTGGGAGCAGAGTGCAGGAGGCAGCAGAGCAATGGGAGTGCTGTGAGTATTCAGGGTGCACTCTGGGGAGGCCTACAAAAACTCTGGGAGTGTCAGAGGTACTGGGATGTTGCACCTGGGAGTGTCAGAGGCACTGAGAGCGGTGCACCTGGGAGTGTTGAGGCACCTGGGAGTGTCAGAGCTGGGGCCTGGTGCCTGCAAAATGTCAGAAATACACTGGTCAGAGGTGCCTGGTGTCAGGAGGTGTACCCGGAGTGCAGAGGTGTACCTGAAGTGCAGAGGCACCGTGATGTCATGTGAACTGGGAGCGCCTACCAGAACCTGGGAGGCCAGAGGTGTACCTGGGAGGTCAGGTGTGGGCACCAGGGTGCCAGATTGCACCTGTCAGAGTGTACACTGGGAGTGCCAGAGGTGTACCTGGAGTGCCAGTGGGTGTACCTGGGAGTGTCAAGTGTTTACCATTTAGTGTCAGGAGGTGTGATGTCAGGTACCTGGGAGTGCAGTGGTGTACCTGGGAGTGTCCAGGTGCACCGGAAGTGTCAGAAATGTTACCAGGAGTGTCTGAAACCTGTGAGTGTCAGAGGTGACCTGGGAGTGTCACAGTACCTGGGAGTGTCAAGGCACCTGAGAGTGCAGAGATGTACTGGGAGCACGGAGGTGTACCTGCGTGTGTCAGAGGTGTACCTGGGAGCAGGAGGTGTACCCGCCAGTGTCAGAGGTGCACTGGGAGCAACAGAGGTGAGTCAGAGGTGTACCGAGGTTGGGGGTGTAACTGGGAGTGCCGGAGTAACTGAGAGTGTCAAAGGTGTACCTGAAGTGTCGGAGGTGCACCTGGGAGTGTAGGGGTACCTGGGAATGTCAGGGGTGTACCTGGGATGTCAGGGGTCTACCCAGAGTATCGGCGGTGTATCTGGGAGTGTCAGAGGTGTACCTGGATGCCTGGGAGGTGTACCTGGGAGTATCGGAGGTGCACCGATGTCAGAGGTGGGAGTTCCAGAGGTGTACCTGGAAGTGTCAGTGGTGCACCTGGGAGTGTCTGAGGTGTACCTGGGAGTGTCTGAGGTACCTGGGAGTGTCTGAGTGTACCTGGGAGTGTCAGGTGTACCTGGGAGATGTCAGAGGTGTACCTGGGAGTGCCAGAGGTGTACCTGTGAGTGCTGGGAGTGCAGTGCACCAAGGTGGCAGTGTATCTGGGAGGTGTCTGCGAAGTTTTGGAGTGTCAGAGGTGTACCTTGGAGTGCCGAGGTGAGCCTGGGATGTCAGGAGGCACCAGAGTACAGGTGCACCTGGGAGTGTCTGAGGTTACCTGGGAGTGTCTGAGCTGTACCTGGGAGTGTCTGAGGTGTACCTGGCAGTGTCCGAGGTACCTGGCAGTGTCAGAGGAGTACCTGGGAGGTCAGTGGTGTACCTGGGAATGTCAGAGGTTTACCTGGGAGTGTCAGAGGTGTACCTGGGAGTGCAGAACTTGGAAATGAGTACCGAAGTGTCAGAGGTGTACCTGGGAGGCCATTGGTGTACCTGGGAGTGTCATTTGTGTACCTGGGAGTGTCAGAGGTGTACCAGAGTGCCAGGCACCGTGGCGCCATGAACCTGAGCAACAGAGGTACCGGAAGTGTCAGGGGTGTACCTGGAAGTGTCAGGGGTGTACCTGAAGTGTCAGAGGTACCTGGGAGTGCCTGAGGTGTACCTGGGATCATGAGGTACCTGGGAGGCCAGGTGTAACTGGGAGTGTCAGGTGTACCTGGAGGCCAGGTGTATCTGGCAGTGCCAGCTGTAACTGGGAGTGTTGGCGGTACCTGGGAGTGTCAGAGGTGTCTGGGAGTGTCAGAGGTGCACTGGAGTCTCACAGGTGCACCTGGGAGCAGGAGGTGTAACTGGGAGGTCTGAGCTGTACCTGGGAGTGTCTGAAGTGGCCTGGCAATGTCTGAGGTGTACCTGGCAGTGTCAGCGGTGTACTGGGAGTGTCAGCGGTGGTACTCGGAGTGCAAGCGGTGTACCTGGGAGTGTCAGAGGTGTACCTGGGAGTGCCAGCGGTGAACCTGGGAGTGTCAGAGTTGTACCTGGGATGCCAAGAGGTGTTCCTGGAGTGTCGGAGGAGCACCAGGCATGAGTACCGGGTGTCAGAGGTGTACCTGTAGTGCCAGTGGTGTACCTGGGAGTGTCAGAGTTGTACTTGGGATGTGATTGGTGTACCTGGGAGTGTCAGATGTGTATCCGAAAGTCAGAGATGTACCTGGGAGTATCAGAGGTGTACCTGGGATGTCAGGGTACCTGGGAGGTCAGGGGTAACTGGGTGTCGGAGGTGTAACTGGGAGGTCAGAGGTGCACCGGTGTCAGAGGTGTACCTGGGAGTGCTGAGATGTACCTGGGAGGTTGGGGGGAGAACCAGGAGGTAAGAGGTGTACCTGGAGGCAGAGGTACCAGGGAGGTCAGAGGTGAACCAGGAGTGTCAGAGGTGAACCAGGAGGTTCTGAGGTGTACCGGGAGTATCGGAGGTACTGGGAGGTCAGAGGTGTACCTGGTAGTATCATTGGTGTATCTGGGAGTGTCAGGGGTATATCTGGAAGTGTCAGGGTAAACCAGGGAGTGTCTGAGGTGTACCTGGGGTATCGGATGTGTACCTGGGAGTATCGGATGTGTACCTGGGAGTCTCCGGAGGTGTACCTGGAAGTGTCAGAGGTGTACCTGGGGTGTCAGAGGTGTACCTGGAGCGTCAGTGGTGTACCTGGAAGTCTCAGGGGTGTACCTGGAAGTGTCAGAGGTGTACCTGGGGTGCCTGAGGTGTACCAGGAGTGTCAGAGGTGTACCTGGGAGTGTCAGAGGTGCACCTGGGAGTGTCTGGTGGCCTGGGAGTGTCAGAGGTGTACCTGGGAGTGTCTGAGGTGTACCTGTCAGTGTCTGAGGGGTACCTGAGAGTGTCAGAGGTGTACCTGGGAGTGTCAGAGGTGTACCTGGGAGCGTCAGAGGAGTACCTGAGAACTTCAGAGGAGTACCTCGGAGTGTCAGAGGTGTACCTGGTCATTGGTGTACCTGGGAGTGTCAGAGGTGTACCTAGAAGTGTCAGAGGTGTACCTCGAAGTGTCAGAGGTGTACCTGGGAGTGTCTGAGGTGTACCTGGGTGTCAGAGGTGTACCTGGGGGTCAGGGGTGTAAATGGAAGTCAGTGGTGTACCATGGAGTGTCTGAGGTGTACCTGGAAGTGTCAGAAATGTACCTGGGTGTCTGAGGTGTACCGAGTGTCAGAGGTGTACCTGGGAGTGTGTCAGGTGAACCAGGGAGTGTCAGAGGAGTTCCTGAGTGTCAGAGGTGTACCTGGGAGGATCGGAGGTGTACCTGGGGTCGGAGGTGCCTGGGAGTGTCTAAGGTGTACCTGGGAGTGTCTGAGGTGTACCTGGGAGTGTCTGAGGTGTACCTGGGAATGTCAGAGTTGTACCTGGGGTGTCAGAGGTGTACCTGGGTGCCAGAGGTGTACCCAGGGTGTCAGTGGTGTACATGGGAGTGTCAGGTGTGTACCAGGGGTGTCAGAGTTGTACCTGGGGGTGTCAGAGGTGTACCTGGGAGTGCAGGGTGCCTTGGAGTGTCAGTGGTGTACCTGGGGTGTCAGGTGTGTACTAGGGAGTGTCAAAGGATACCTGGGAGTGTCAGAGGTGCACCTGGGGTGTCTGAGGTGCCTGGGAGTGTCGGAGTTGTACCTGGGTGTGTGAGGTGTACCTGGGAGTGTCAGGGTGTACCTGGGAATGTCAGGGGTGTATCTAGGAGTGTCAGGGAGGTGGCAGCAGTATCGGCGGTGTATCTGGGAGTGTCAGGGTGTACCTGGCAGTGTCAGAGGTGTACCTGGCAGTGTCAGAGGTGTACCTGGGCGTGTGAGGGTGTACCTGGGGTGTCAGAGTGTACCTAGGAGTGTCAGTGGTGTACCTAGGAGTGTCTGAGGTGTACCTGGGAGTGTCAGAGGTGTTCCTGGGAGTGTCAGTGGTGTACCTGGGAGTGTCAAGTGTGTACCAGGGAGTGTCAGATGTGCACCTGGGACTGTCAGTGGTGTACCTGGGAGTGTCAAGTGTGTACCAGGGAGTGTCAGAGGTGTACCTGGGAGTGTCAGAGGTGTACATGGGAGTGACAGCGGTGTACCTGGGGGTGTCAGAGGTGTACATGGGAGTATCGGAGGTGTACCTGGGTGTGTCAGAGGTGTACATGGGAGTATCGGAGGTGTACCTGGGTGTGTCAGAGGTGTACCGGGGAGTGTCATAGGTGTACCTGGGAGTGTCAGAGGTGTACCTGGGAGTGTCAGAGGTGTAACTGGGTGTGTCGGAGGTGTAACTGGGACTGTCAAAGGTGTACCTGGGAGTGTCAGAGGTGTACCTGGGAGTGTCAGGGGTGTACCTGGGATTGTCAGGGGTGTACCTGGGAGTGTCAGGGGTGTACCTGTGAGTATCGGCCGTGTATCTGGGAGTGTCAGAGGTGTACCTGGCAGTGTCAGAGATGTATCTGGCAGTGTCAGAGGTGTACCTAGCAGTGTCTGAGGTGTACCTGGGAGTTTCTGAGGAGTACCTGGGAGTGTCAGAGGTGTACCTGGGAGTGTCAGAGGTGTACCTGGGAGTGTCAGTGGTGTACCTGGGAGTGTCATTGATGTACCTGGGAGTGTTATTGGTGTACCTGGGAGTGTCAGAGGTGTACCTGGGAGTGTCAGGGGTGTACCTGGGATTGTCAGGGGTGTACCTGGGAGTGTCAGGGGTGTACCTGTGAGTATCGGCCGTGTATCTGGGAGTGTCGGAGGTGCACCTGGGAGTGTCAGGGGTGTACTTGGGAGTGTCTGAGGTGTACCTGGGAGTGTCAGTTTTGTACCTGGAAGTGTCAGAGGTGTACCTGGGAGTGTCAGAGGTGTACCTGGAAGTGTCAGGGGTGTACCTGGAGGTGTCAGAGGTGTCCCTGGGAGTGTCAGACGTGTACCTGGGAGTGTCTGAGGTGTACCTGGGAGTGTATGAGGTGTACCTGGGAGTGTCAGATGTGTACCAGGGAGTGTCAGAGGTGTACCTGGGAGTGTCAGAGGTGTACCTGGAAGTGTCAGGGGTGTACCTGGAAGTGTCAGGGGTGTACCTGGAAGTATCAGAGGTGTACCTGGAAGTGTCAAAGGTGTACCTGGTAGTGTCAGAGGTGTACCTGGGAGTGTCAGAGTTGTACTTGGGAGTGTGATTGGTGTACCGGGGAGTGTCAGAGGTGTATCCGGAAGTGTCAGAGGTGTACCTGGGAGTATCAGAGGTGTACCTGGGAGTGTCAGGGGTGTACCTGGGAGTGTCAGGGGTGTAACTGAGAGTGTCGGAGGTGTAACTGGGAGTGTCAGCGGTGTACCTGGGAGTGTCAGGGGTGTATCTGGGAATGTCAGAGGTTTACTGGGAGTGTCAGGAGTGTACCTGGGAGTGTCAGATGTGCCTGGGGTGTCTGAGGGTGTACCTGGGAGTGTCTGAGGTGAACCTGGGAGTGTCTGAGGAATTGTACCTGGGAGTGTCAGAGTAGTACCTGCAGGAGTTGCAGAGGTGTACCTGGGAGTGTCAGGGTGGCAGCCCAGTGTCCAGAGGAGTACCAGGGAGTGTCAGAGGTGTATCTGGAAGTGTCAGAGGTGTACCTGGAAGTGTCAGGGGTGAACCTGGAAGTGTCAAGGGTGTACCTGGAAGTTTCAGAGGTGTACCTGGGAGTGCCTGAGGTGTACCTGGGATTGTCAGAGGTTTACCTGGGAGTGTCAGGGGTGTAACTGGGAGTGTCAGGGGTGTACCTGGAGTGTCATAGGTGTATCTGGCAGTGTCAGCGGTGTAACTGGGAGTGGCAGCGGTGTACCTGGGAGTGTCAGAGGTGTGCCTGGGAGTGTCAGAGGTGCACTTGGGAGTGTCACAGGTGCACCTGGGAGTTATAGAGGTGTAACTGGGAGTGTCTGAGCTGTACCTGGGAGTGTCTGAAGTGTACCTGGCAGTGTCTGAGGTGTACCTGGCAGTGTCAGCGGTGTACCTGGGAGTGTCAGCGGTGTACCTGGGAGTGTCAGCGGTGTACCTGGGAGTGTCAGAGGTGTACCTGGGAGTGTCAGCGGTGTACCTGGGAGTGTCAGAGGTGTACCTGGGAGTGTCAGAGGTGTTCCTGGGAGTGTCGGAGGAGTACCTGGCAGCGTCAAAAGAGTACCTTGGAGTGTCAGAGGTGTACCTGGAAGTGTCAGTGGTGTACCTGGGAGTGTCAGAGTTGTACTTGGGAGTGTGATTGGTGTACCTGGGAGTGTCAGAGGTGTATCCGGAAGTGTCAGAGGTGTACCTGGGAGTATCAGAGGTGTACCTTTGAGTGTCAGGGGTGTACCTGGGAGTGTCAGAGGTGTACCTGGGAGTGTCAGAGTAGTACCTGGGAGTGTCAGAGGTGTACCTGGGAGTGTCTGAGGTGTACCTGGGAGTGTCAGGGGAGAACCAGGGAGTGTAAGAGGTGTACCTGGAAGTGTCAGAGGTGTACCAGGGAGTGTCAGAGGTGAACCAGGGAGTGTCAGAGGTGAACCAGGGAGTGTCTGGGGTGTACAGGGGAGTATCCGAGGTGTACCTGGGAGTATCGGAGGTGTACCTGGGAGTGTCAGAGGTATACCTGGTAGTATCATTCGTGTACCCGGGAGTGTCAGAGGTGTATCTGGAAGTGGCAAAGGTGAACCAGGGAGTGTCTGAGGTGTACCTGAGAGTATCGGAGGTGTACCTGGGAGTATCGGAGGTGTACCTGGGAGTGTCAGAGGTGTACCTGGTAGTATCATTGGTGTACCTGGGAGTGTCAGAGGTGTATCTGGAAGTGTCAGAGGTGTATCTGGAAGTGTCAGAGGTGTACCTAGGAGTATGAGAGGTGTACCTGGGAGTGTGAGAAGTACCTGGGAGGTCAGAGGTACCTGGAGAGTGTCGGAGGTGTACCTGGGAGTGTCAGAGGTGCCTGGAGTGTCAGAGGTGACGGGAGTGTCACATGTGCACCTGGGAGTGGCTGATGTGTTACTGGGAGTGTCTGAGCTACCTCGAGGGTCTGAGATGTACCTGGCAGTGTCTGGAGGTAGCCCAGTGTCTGAAGGCACTGGGAGTGTCACGGTGTTCCTGGGAGTATCATTGGTGTACTGAAGTGTCAGTGTACCTGGAAGTGTCAGAGGTGTACCTGGAGTGTGTCATTGGTGTACCTGGGAGTGTCAGAGGTGTACCAGGGAGGCCTGGGAGGTGTACCTGGGAGGCTGGGCTGGTGTACCTGGGAGGTCAGAGTGTACCTGGAAGTGTCAGGGGTGTACCTGAAGTGTCAGGAGGTGTACCTTGGGATTGACTGAGGTGTACCTGGGATTGTCAGAGGTGTACCTGGGAGTGTCAGGGGTGTAACTGGGAGGTCAGGGGTGTACCTGGGAGTGACAGTGGTGTACCTGGGAGTGTCAGAGGTGTACCTGGGAGTGTCTGAGGTGTACCTGGGAGTGTCTCAGGTGTACCTGGAAGTGTCTGAGGTGTACATGGAATGTCAAAGGTGTACCTGGAAGTGTCAGGGGTGTACCTGGGAGTGTCAGAGCTGTACCTGGGAGTGTCATTGGTGTACCTGCGAGTGTAAGAGGTGTACCTGGAAGGGTCAGGGGTGTACCTGGAAGTGTCAGGGGTGTACCTGGAAGTGTTAGGGGTGTACCTGGAAGTGTCAGAGGTATACCTGGGAGTGCCTGACGTGTACCTGGGATTGTCAGAGGTGTAACTGGGAGTGTCAGGGGTGTACCTGGAGTGTCATAGGTGTATCTGGCAGTGTCAGCGGTGTAACTGGGAGTTTCAGAGGTGTGCCTGGGAGTGTCAGAGGTGCACTTGGGAGTGTCACAGGATGCACCTGGGAGTTATAGAGGTGTAACTGGGAGTGTCTGAGCTGTACCTGGGAGTGTCTGAAGTGTACCTGGCAGTGTCTGAGGTGTACCTGGCAGTGTCAGCGGTGTACCTGGGAGTGTCAGGGGTGTACCTGGAGTGTCAGAGGTGTTCCTGGGAGTGTCGGTACCTGGCAGAGTACCTGGGAGTGTCAGAGGTGTGCCTGGGAGTGTCAGAGGTGCACTTGGGAGTGTCACAGGTGGGGAGTGTCACTGGGAGTGTCTGAGCTTTACCTGGGAGTGTCTGAGGTGTACCTGGCAGAGTGTCCTGGGAGTGTCAGCGTGTACCTGGGAGTGTCAGCGGTGTACCTGGGAGTGTCAGAGGTGTACCTGGGAGTGTCAGAGTGTTCCTGGGAGTGTCGGAGGAGTACCTGGCAGCGTCAAAGGAGTACCTGGGAGTGTCAGAGGTGTACCTGGTAGTGTCAGTGGTGTACCTGGGAGTGTCAGAGTTGTACTTGGGAGTGTGATTGGTGTACCTGGGAGTGTCAGAGTTGTATCTGGAAGTGTCAGAGGTGTAACTGGGAGTGTCAGAGGTGTACCTGGGAGTGTCAGAGGTGGATCTGGGAGTGTTAGAGTAGTACCTGGGAGTGTCAGAGGTGTACCTGGGAGTGTCTGAGGTGTACCAGGGAGTGTCAGGGGGGAACCAGGGATTGTAAGAGGTGTACCTGGGATTGTCAGAGATGTACCAGGGAGTGTCAGAGGTGAACCAGGGAGTGTCAGAGGTGAACCAGGGAGTGTCTGAGGTGTACCTGGGAGTATCGGAGGTGTACCTAGGAGTATCGGAGGTGTACATGGGAGTGTCAGAGGTGTACCTGGTAGTATCATTGGTGTACCTAGGAGTGTCACAGGTGTATCTGGAAGTGTCAGAGGTGTACCTGGGAGTATCAGAGGTGTACCTGGGAGTGTCAGTGGTGTACCTGGGAGTGTCAGAGGTGTACCTGGGAGTGTGAGAGGTGTACCTGGGAGTATCGTCCTGGGAGTGTCAGAGGTGTACCTGGGTGTGTCAAAGGTGTACCAGGGAGTGTCAGAGATGAACCAGGGAATGTCAGTGGAGTACCTGGGAGTGTCAGAGGTGTACCTGGGAGTGTCAGCGGTGTACCTGGGAGTGTCAGAGGTGTACCTGAGAGTGTGAGAAGTGTACCTGAAAGTGTCAGAGGTGTACCTGGGAGAGTCGGAGAGCACTGGCAGCAAGGAAAGCACCTTGAGTTTCAGAGGTGTACCTGGTACTGTCAGTGGTGTACCTGGGAGTGTCAGAGTTGTACTTGGGAGTGTGATTGTACCTGGGAGTGTCAGAGGTGTATCCGAAGTGTCGGAGGAGTACCAGGAGTATCAGAAGTGTACCTGGGAGTCAGGGGTACCTGGGAGTGTCGGGGGTGTAACTGGGAGGTCGGAGGTGTAACTGGGAGTGGGAGGTGTACCTGGGTGTGTCAGAGGTGTACCTGGGAGGTGTGAGTAGTGCCTGGGAATGTCTGGGGTGTACCTGGGAGGTCTGAGGTACCTGGGTGTGTCAGGGGAGAACCAGGGAGTGTAAGAGGTACCTGGGAGCTCAGAGGTGTACCAGGGAGGTCAGGAGGAAAACCAGGGAGTTAGAGAGGTAACCAGAGTGTCTGAGGTGTACCTGAGCATGGGAGGTGTACTGGGAGTATCGGAGGTGCACTGGGAGTGTCAAAGGTGTATCTGGTAGTATCATTGGTGTACCTGGAGTGTCAGAGGTGTATCTGAAGTGTCAGAGGTGAACCAGGAGTGTCTGAGGTTTACCTGTTAGTATCGGAGGTGTACCTGGGTTCGGAGGTGTACCTGGGAGTGTCAGAGGTGTACCTAGTATCATTGGTGTACCTGGGAGGTCAGAAGTGTATCTGAAGTGTCAGAGGTACCTGGGAGTATGAGAGGTGTACCTGGGAGTGTCAGAGGTACTGGTGTGTGGAGAAGTGTACCTGGAGTGTCAGAGGTGTACTTGAGAGTGTCGGAGGTGTACCTGGGAGTGTCAGAGGTGTGCCTGGGAGGTCACAGCACTTGGGAGTGTCACAGGCACCTGGGAGTGGCTGAGGTGTTACTGGAGTGTCTGAGCTTTACCTGGGAGTGTCTGAGATGTACCTGGCAGTGTCTGAGGTACCTGGCAGTGTCACGGTGTACCTGGGAGTGTCAGCGGTGTTCTGGGAGTATCATTGGTGTACTTGAAGTGTCAGGGGTACCTGGAAGTGTCAGAGGTGTACCTGAGTGTGTCATTGGTGTACCTGGGAGGTCAGGAGGTACCTGGGAGTGCCAGAGGTGTACCTGAAGTGTCAGTTGCACCTGGGAGTGTCTGAGGTGTACCTGGGAGTGTCTGGAGGTGTACTGGGAGTGTCGAGGTGCCTGGGAGTGCCAGAGGTGTACCTAGAGTGTCAGTGGTGTACCTGGGAGGCATGTGTGTACCAGGAGTGTCAGAGTTGCCTGGGGGTGTCAGAGGTGTACCTGGGAGCACAGAGGTACCTGGGAGTGTCAGTAGTACTTGGGAGTGTCAGGTGTACCAGGGAGTGTCAGAGGTACTTGGAGGCCAGAGGTGCACCTGGGAGTGCCTGAGGTACCTGGGAGGCAGAGGCCTGGGAGTGTCTGAGGTGTACCTGTCAGTGTCTGAGGGGTACCTGAGAGTGTCAGAGGTGTACCTGGGAGTGTCAGAGGTGTACCTGGGAGCGTCAGAGTACCTGGGAGCTTCAGAGGAGTACCTCAGGAGTGTCAGAGGTGTACCTGGTCATTGGTGTACCTGGAGTGTCAGAGGTGTACCTAGAAGTGTCAGAGGTGTACCTCGAAGGTCAAGGTGCACCTGGAGTGTCTCAGGTGTACCTGGGAGTGTCAGAGGTGTACCTGGGAGTGTCAGGGGTGTAAATGGGAGTGTCAGTGGTGTACCTGGAGTTCTATGTACCTGGAAGTGTCAGAAATGTACCTGGAGTGTCTGAGGTGTACCTGGAGTGTCAGAGGTGTGCCTGAGGTCAGAGGTGAACCAGGGAGGTGTGGAGAGTACCTGGGGAGGTCAGAGGTGTACTGGGAGTATCGGAGGTGTACCTGGAGTGTCGGAGGTGTAACTGGGAGTGTCAGAGGTGTACCTGGGAATGCCAGAGGTGTACCTAGGAGGCTGGAGTGGTGTACCTGGGAGTGTCAGGTGGTACCAGGGAGTGTCAGAGGTGTACCTGGAGTGTCTGAGGTACCTGGGAATGTCAGAGTTGTACCTGGGAGTGTCAGAGGTGTACCTGGGAGTGCCAGAGGTGTACCTAGGGAGTGTCAGTGGTGTACCTGGAGTGTCAGGTGTGTACTAGGGAGTGTCAAAGGTGTACCTGGGAGTGTCAGAGGTGCACCTGGGAGTGTCTGAGGTGTACCTGGGAGTGTCGGAGTTGTAACTGAGAGTGTCAAAGGTGTACCTGGTGTGTCAGAGGTGCACCTGGGAGTGTCAGGGGTGTACCTGGGAATGTCAGGTGTACCTAGGGAGTGTCAGGGGTGTACCCTGTGGGTATCGGCGGTGTCTGGGAGGTCAGAGGTGTACCTGGCAGTGTCAGAGGTGTACCTGGCAGTGTCAGAGGTGTACCTGGGCGTGTGTGGGGATGTACCTGAGTGTCAGAGTACATAGGGAGTGTCAGTGGTGTACCTAGAGTGTCTGAGGTGTACCTGGGAGTGTCAGAGGTTCCTGGGAGTGTCAGTGGTGTGCCTGGGAGTGTCAAGTGTGTACCAGGAGTGTCAGAGGCACCTGGGACTGTCAGTGGTGTACCTGGGAGTGTCAAGTGTGTACCAGGAGTGGTCAGAGGTGTACCTGGGAGTGTCAGAGGTGCACCCGGAGTGTCTGAGGTGTACCTGGGAGTATCTGAGGTGTACCTGGGAGTGTTTGAGGTGCCTGGGAGTGTCAGAGTTGTACCTGGGAGTGTCGGAGGTGTGCGAGTGCCAGGGTGTGCCTTGGAGTGTCAGTGGTGTACCTGGGAGTATCAGGTGTGTACCAGGGGTGTCAGAGTTGTACCTGGGGTGTCAGAGGTGTGGGGTGCCAGAGGGTACCTGGGAGTGTCAGTGGTGTACCTGGGAGTGTCAGGTGTTTCCAGGGAGTGTCAGAGGTGTACGTGGGAGTTTCAGGGGTGTACCTGGGAGTGTCAGTGGTGTACCTGGGAGTGTCTGTGGTGTGCCTGGAGTGTCAGAAATGTACTGGGGAGTTCTGAGGTGTACCTGGGAGTGTCAGAGGTGTACCTGGGAGTGTCACGGGTGTGCCTGGGAGTGTCAGCTGGTGTACCTGGGAGTGTCAGAGATGTACCTGGGAGTATCGGAGGTGTACCTGCGTGTGTCAGAGGTGTACCTGGGAGTGTCTGGTGTGCCTGGAGTGTCAGAAATGTGCCTGGGTGTCTGAGGGGTGTACCTGGGAGCGTCAGAGGTGTACCTGGGGTGTCACGGGTGTGCCTGGGAGTGTCAGCGGTGTACCTGGGAGTGTCAGAGATGTACCTGGGGTATCAGGTGTGCCTGCGTGTGTCAGAGGTGTACCTGGGGTGTCGGAGGTGTGCCTGGCAGTGCAGAGGTGTACCTGGGGTCAGGGGTGTACCTGGGAGTGTCGGAGGTGTGCCTGGGGTGCCAGAGGTGTGCCTAGGAGTGTCAGTGGTGTACCTGGGGGTGTCAGGTGTGTACCAGAGTGTCAGAGTTGTACCTGGGGTGTCAGGGGTGTGCCTGGGGTGCCAGAGGTGTGCCTGTGGGGTGTCAGTAGTGTGCTTGGGAGTGTCAGGTGTGTGCAGGGAGTGTCAGAGGTGTGCCTGGGGAGTGTCAGAGGTGCACCTGGGGTGTCTGAGGTGTACCTGGGGTGTGGGGTGTGCCTGGGAGTGTCTGAGGTGTACCTGTCAGTGTCTGGGGGGTACCTGAGAGTGTCAGAGGTGTACCTGGGAGTGTCAGAGGTGTGCCTGGTCATTGGTGTACCTGGGAGTGTCAGAGGTGTGCCTAGAGTGTCAGAGGTTTGCCTCAGAAGTGTCGGTGCACCTGGGAGTGTCTCAGGTGTACCTGGGAGTGTCTTGGTGTCAGGGTGTAAATGGGAGTGTCAGGTGGTGTGCCTGGGGAGTGTCTGAGGTGTACCTGGAAGTGTCAGAATGTGCCTGGGGTGTCTGGGTGTGCCGAGTGTCAGAGGGTGTGCCTGGGAGTGTCAGAGGTGAACCAGGGGTGTCAGAGGGTACTTGGAGTGTCAGGAGTGTGCCTGGGGTATCGGAGGTGTACCTGGGAGTGTCGGAGGTGTAACTGGGAGTGTCATTGGTGTACCTGGGAATGCCAGAGGTGTACCTGGGGTGTCAGTGGTGTGCCTGGGAGTGTCAGGTGTGTACCAGGGAGTGTCAGAGGTGTGCCTGGGGTGTCTGGGGGTGTACCTGGGAATGTCAGAGTTGTACCTGGGGGTGTCAGGGTGTGCCTGGGGTGCCAGAGGTGTGCCTGGGAGTGTCAGTGGTGTACCTGGGAGTGTCAGGTGTGTACTAGGGAGTGTAAAGGTGTACCTGGGAGTGTCAGAGGTGCACCTGGGAGTGTCTGGTGTACCTGGGGTGTCAGGTTGTAACTGAGAGTGTCAAGGTGTGCCTGGGAGTGTCAGAGGTGCACCTGGGAGTGTCAGGGGTGTACCTGGGAATGTCAGGGGTGTACCTGGGAGTGTCAGGGGTGTACCTGTGGGTATCGGCGGTGTATCTGGGAGTGTCAGAGGTGTACCTGCCAGTGTCAGAGGTGTACCTGGCAGTGTCAGAGGTGTACCTGGGCGTGTGTGAGGTGTACCTGGGAGTGTCAGAGTGTACTGGAGTGTCAGTGGTGTACCTAGGAGTGTCTGAGGTGTACCTGGGAGTGTCAGAGGTGTTCCTGGGAGTGTCAGTGGTGTACCTGGGAGTGTCAAGTGTGTACCAGGGAGTGTCAGGGGTGTACCTGGGAGTGTCAGAGGTGCACCTGGGACTGTCAGTGGTGCCTGGTGTCAAGTGTGTGCAAGGGAGTGTCAGAGGTGTACCTGGGGAGTGTCAGAGGTGCACCTGGGTGTCTGAGGTGTGCCTGGGAGTGTCTGAGGTGTGCCTGGGGTGTCTGAGGTGTACCTGGGTGTCACAGTTGTGCCTGGGGTGTCGGAGGTGCCTGGGGTGCCAGAGGTGTGCCTAGGAGTGTCAGTGGTGTACCTGGGGTGTCAGGTGTGTACCAGGGGTGTCAGAGTTGTACCTGGAAGTGTCAGAGGTTTCCTGGAGTGCCAGAGGTGTGCCTGGGGTGTCAGTGGTGTGCCTGGGGTGTCAGGTGTTTACCAGGAGTGTCAGAGGTGTGCGTGGGAGTGTCAAGGGGTGTACCTGGGAGTGTCAGTGGTGTGCCTGGGGTGTCTGTGGTGTACCTGGAAGTGTCAGAAATGTACCTGGGAGTGTCTGGGTGTACCTGGGAGTGTCAGAGGTGTACCTGGGAGTGTCGGGTGTGCCTGGGGTGTCATGGTGTACCTGGGAGTGTCTGAGATGTACCTGGGAGTATCAGGTGTACCTGCGTGTGTCAGGGAGGTGCCTGGGGTGTCAGAGGTGTACCTGGGGTGTCAGAGGTGTGCCTGGAAATGTCAGAGGTGTACCTGGGAGTGTCAGGAGGTGTTCCTGGGAGTGTCAGGGTGTAACTGGGAGTGTCGGAGGTGTAACTGAGGAGTGTCAAGGTGTACCTGGAAGTGTCGGAGGTGCACCTGGGAGTGTCAGGGTGTGACCGGGAATGTCAGGGGTGTACCTGGAGTGTCAGGGGTCTACCTGGCAGTATCGGCGGTGTATCTGGAGTGTCAGAGGTGTACCTGGGAGTGCCAGAGGTACTTGGGAGTGTCAGAGGTGAACCAGGGGAGTGTCAGAGGTGTCTGGGAGTGTCAGAGGTGTGCCTGGGATTATCGGAGTGTGCACGGGAGTATCGGAGGCTGGGGTGTGGAGGTGTGACCGGAGTGCCAGAGATGTGCCTGGAAGTGTCAGTGGTGCACCTTGGAGTGTCTGAGGTGTACCTAGGGGTGTCTGAGGTGTGCCTGGGAGTGTCTGAGGTGTGCCTGGGGTGTCAGAGTGTGCCCCAGTGTCAGAGGTGCCTGGGGTGCCAGAGGTGTGCCTGGGAGTGTCAGTGGTGTACCTGGGAGAATCCAGGAGGTGTGCCTGGGAGTATCGAGGTGTACCTGGGGTGTCAGAGGTGTGCCTGGGGTGCCAGAGGTGTGCCTGGGGTGTCAGTGGTGTGCTTGGGGAGTGTCAGAGGTGTACCTGGATGCCAGAGGTGTGCCTGGGAGTGTCAGTGGTGTACCTGGGAGTGTCAGGTGTGCCAGGGGTGTCAGAGGTGTGCCTGGGAGTGTCTGAGGTGTGCCTGGGAATGTCAGGTTGTATCTGGGAGTGTCAGGGGTGCCTGGTGCCAGAGGGTGTACCTAGGGGTGTCGGTGGTGTGCCTGGGAGTGTCAGGTGTGTGCACTAGGGAGTGTCAAGGTGTGCCTGGGAGTGTCAGAGGGGCACCTGGGAGTGTCTGAGGTGTGCCTGGGGTGTCGGAGTTGCCTGAGAGTGTCAAGGTGTGCCTGGGGTGTCAGAGTGCCTGGGGTGCCAGGGGTGTGCCTGGGTGTCAGGGGTGTGCCTAGGAGTGTCAGGGGGTGCCTGTGGGTATCGGAGGTGTATCTGGGGAGTGTCAGAGGTGTACTTGGCAGTGTCAGAGGTGTGCCTGGCAGTGTCAGAGGTGTATCTGGGCGTGTGGGGTGTACTGGGGTGTCAGAGTGTACCTGGGGTGTGGTGGTGGTACCTGGAGTGTCTGAGGTGTGCCTGGGGTGTAGAGGTGTTCTGGGAGTCAGTGGTGTGCCTGGGAGTGTCAAGTGTGTGCCAGAGTGTCAGAGGTGCTGGGACTGGTGGTGTACCTGGGGTGTCAAGTGTGCCAGGGGTGTCAGGGTGTGCCTGGGGTGTCAGAGGTGCACCTGTGTCTGGTGTGCCTGGGAGTGTCTGAGGTGTGCCTGGGGTGTCTGGTGTGCCTGGGTGTGTCAAGTGTGCCTGGGGTGTCGGAGGTGTACCTGGGAGTGCCAGAGGTTTACCTAGGGTGTCAGTGGTGTGCCTGGGGTGTCAGCGGTGTACCTGGGAGTGTCAGAGATGTGCACGGAGTGTCAGGTGTGCGTGTGTCAGGAGGTGTACCTGGGAGTGTCAGAGGTGTGCACTGGTGTCAGAGGTGTACCTGGGGTGTCAGAGGTGTGCACCGGAGTGTCAGGTGTGCCTGGGAGTGTCAGGTGTAACTGGGAGTGTCGGAGGTGTGACTGAAGTGTCAGGTGTGGAAGTGTCGGGTGCCTGGGGTGTCAGGGTGTGCCTGGGAATGTCAGGGGTGTACCTGGAGTGTCAGGGGTCTACCTGTGAGTATCGGCGGTGTATGGGGAGTGTCAGAGGTGTGCCTGGGGTCAGAGGGTGTGTAGGTGTCAGGGGTGAACCAGGGAGTGTCAGAGGTATCTGGGAGTCTCAGAGGTGTACCTGGGAGTATCAGGAGGTGTACCTGGAGTATCAGGTGTGCCTGGAGTGTCAGAGGTGTGCCTGGAGTGCCAGGGGCCTGGAAGTGTCAGTGGTGCACCTGGGGTGTCTGAGGTGTGCCTGGGAGTGTCTGTGGTGTACCTGGGAGTGTCTGAGGTGTACCTGGGTGTCAGGTGTACCTGGGGAATGTCAGGGGGTGCCTGGGAGTGTCAGAACCTGTGGGTATCGGCGGTGTATCTGGGAGTGTCAGAGGTGTACTTGGCGGTGTGCCCAGTGTCGGTGTATCCTGGGCGTGTGTGGGTGTGCCTGGGAGTGTCAGAGTGTGCCTGGGGTGTCAGTGGTGTGCCTAGGGTGTCTGGGGTGTGCCAGTGTCAGAGGTGTTCCTGGGAGTGTCAGTGGCCTGGGGTGTCAGAGTGTGTGCCAGGGGTGTCAGGGGTGTACCTGGGACTGTCAGTGGTGTGCCTGGGGAGTGTCAGAGTGTTGCCAGGGAGTGTCAGGGGTGTGCCTGGGGTGTCAGAGGTGCACCTGGGGTGTCTGAGGTGTGCCTGGGGTGTCTGAGGTGTGCCTGGGGAGTGTCTGGGGTGTGCCTGGGTGTGTCAGGGTGCCTGGGAGTGTCGGAGGTGTGCCTGGGGTGTCAGGGGTGTGCCTAGGGAGTGTCAGTGGTGTGCCTGGGAGTGTCAGGTGTGTACCAGGGGTGTCAGGGGTTGTACCTGGAGTTGTCAGGTGTGCCTGGAATTGGGGTGTGCCTGGGAGTGTCAGTGGTGTGCCTAGGAGTGTCAGGTGTTTACCAGGGGAGTGTCAGGGTGTGCCTGGGGTGTCAGAGGGGTGTGCCTGGGAGTGTCAGGGTGTACCTGGGAGTGTCAGAGGTGGCCATAGGGTGTGTCAGAGATGTGCCTGGGGTATCGGAGGTGTACCTGGGTGTGTCAGAGGTGTGCCTGGGAGTGTCAGGGGTGTGCCTCAGGAGTGTCAGAGGTGTGCCTGGGAGTGTCAGAGAGTTGCCTGGGAGTGTCAGAGGTGTGCCTGGGAGTGTCAGGGGTAACTGGGAGTGTCAGGTGTACCTGAGAGTGTCAAGGTGTACCTGTGGGGTGGAGTGTCAGGGTGTGCTGGAATGTCAGGTGGCGCAAGTGTCAGGATGCCTGGGAGTGTCAGCGGTGTACCTGGGAGTGTCAGAGGTGTGCCAGTTGTCAGAGGTGTGCCTAGGGAGTGTCAGGGGTAGACAGGGGGTGTCAGAGGGTATCTCTGGGAGTGTCAGAGGTGTGCCTGGGGTTATCGGAGGTGTGTCCTGGGAGTATCAGGAGGTGCCTGGGAGTGTCAGAGGTGTGCCTGGGGTGTGCCAGGGTGTGCCTGGAAGTGTCAGTGGTGCCTGGGAGTGTCTGAGTGTGCCTGGGAGTGTGTCTGGGGTGTGGGGTGTCTGGTGCTGGAGTGTCAGGTGTGCCAGGTGTCGGAGGTGTGCCTGGGGGTGCAGAGGTGTGCCTAGGGTGTCAGTGGTGTGCCTGGGATTTGTCGGGTGTGCCTGGGAGTGTCAGAGTTGTACCTGGGGTGTCAGAGGTGTACCTGGGGTGCCAGAGGTGTACCTTGGAGTGTCAGTGGTGTACCTGGGGAGTGTCAGGTGTGTACTGAGGGGTGTCAGGGTGTGCCTGGGTGTCAGAGGTGCACCTGGGAGTGTCTGAGGTGTGCCTGGGAGTGTCGGAGGTGTGCCTGGGTGTCGGGGTTTACCTGGGAGTGTCAGGGGTGTACCTGGGAGTGTCAGGGTGTGCCTGGGTGTGTCTGGGGTGTACCTGGGAGTGTCAGAGGTGTGCCTGGGGAGTGTCTGAGTTGTACCTGGGGAGTGTCAGTGGTGTGCCGGGAGTGTCAGAGGTGTGCCTGGGAGCGTCAGAGGTGTGCCTGGGAGTGTGTCAGAGGTGTACCTGGG
>NW_024723330.1:0-14949 GCF_018991925.1 Homarus americanus
TACCCTCACTCCAGAGTAGGCTATTCCATAGTCACTAGTTTAGGGTGAAGTGATATCTTGGGACGCCCCGCTCTACCAGGACCCCATAATTATAAAGCCTCAATTATTGTTCTTCTCATTATCTCATTTGGGGTCAATCAAGTTACTCAAGGGTTGTTAATCCAGATCTTTATATTAATGCCGTAATACGCCCTTCCTCTTTCAAATATCTCAGGGTTGTTAATCCGGATCTTTATATAAATGCCGTAATACGCCTTTCCTCTTTCAAGTATCTCAGGGTTGTTAATCCGGATCTTTATATTAATGCCGTAATACGCCCTTCCTCTTTCAAGTATCTCAGGGCTGTTAATCCGGATCTTTATATTAATGCCGTAATACGCCCTTCCTCTTTCAAGTATCTCAGGGTTGTTAATCCGGATCTTTATATTAATGCCGTAATACGCCCTTCCCCTTTCAAGTCTCTTATCCTTATCTAAGGATCTTCTCAGAAGAACAATATTCATAAGTGTAATTTCCCTAGGTATAACTTGGGTGGTTTCCGGGACTTTCTGGTTATCCACTGCCGTGATATTTTCTAGGGTAATCCACTTATCTTATCTTTTGACCATTAATTAATTTATCTAGGTTTTCTTAATGGCCACCTCAGGATTTGTTAAACTTGGTAGTCCTGGAGGAGTGGAAGAGCAAGATACCATTTCACATCATGAAGCATGTGGAGGATCGTGGAGAGGTTAATTTAGGACGTGCGGCTGAGCTGGCTGATGAGTACGCCTTGCTGGTGGAATCACTGTGCCGTAGGGAACGTGGTACTTCCCGACATGTTAGGTCCTCCTCTGATGATAACCTTGGGGACGTGAGTGGTAGGTCGAAAGGTCCCACACCTAACCCCACTGATGCAACCAAGTTTACTTGTTCTTACTGTAAAAACCCAGGCCATACGATCCAGACTTGTAAACACCCAAAGTGTCGAATTGCTAAAAGTAGTTCCCTGGATCCCAAATCCAAATAATGTAAACTTTCCAATGTGAAGAAGCCCATCAGGATCTCTTCTCTTCATTCCACCTATGAGGAAACATTTCCCAATCATAGAGGGGTCTCGTTCTTTCCCTGTTCGTATACTACGTGATACGGGCGCAGCACAATCTATCCTCCTGTTTAACGTCATTCCTCATATATCTACCGCATATACTAATGAGAGTGTTCTAATTTCAGATCTCTCATCCCATTCTTCCTATCCCTTAGCTAAAGTGCACCTCCAATGTCCCTTGATTACTGGGGAAGTGCAAATAGCCATTAGGAAAGATCCAATGCCTGTGAGCGGCATTCATTTATTATTGGGTAATGACTTGGTAGGAGATCTAGAGGTTCCTAACATAAAGACAGTCGACTCTCCCTTACCTGTCAACTCCACCACTGACCTTAAAGAAACTATTCCTCATCTTTTCCCATCTTGTGCTGTCACCCGGTCACAGAGTGTGCGTAATGGGCCCTCTTTATCTGAAACCACCTCCAATATCTTACTACCCACAGAAGATCTGTACAATAAGACCATTAGTAAGGATGAGCTCATTACAGCCCAACAATCTGATCCATCTTTGTTCAAACAGGTGATGAAAGACCCCAGTGTGGACCATTGTACATCTTCGGCTTACCACCCACCGTCCCAAGGTTGCTTGGAACGGTTCCATCAAAACTTTCAAGTCGATGCTAATAAACTATCTCCTCTCAACTATATAGTCCATACTCCTGATCGCAGAAAAGATTCACAACTTATTCACATTAATCTCATGAAACTTTACCATTCCAGGCAGTCAGAGGAAGACATCCCAGAGGCTATAAGCCAACCTGTATTGCATACGGTTTTGTCAGGGCCGGAGCCGGAGACAGATGACATGGACCTGTTAGATTTAAGACTTCCCTCTACTAAAAAGCCCTGCTAACAGTCACATACTCAACAACTGGATGAGTATTTTATATATTTTGAATCCATCTCCAAACGAATCTCACTAAGTTATTATCAACATTTCCTAAAGTCACGTCAGACCTCCCAGGGTTTTTCAATATACTTAAACATGATATTAAGCTAATCTCAGATGATGTACAACCCATTAGGCAATCAGCCTATCGACTAAATCCACAAAAAGAGATTATGAAAAAGGAGGTAGATTTTTTGTTAAAACATAACTTAGCTGAGCCTAGTACCTCCCCCTGGGCTTCACCTTACCTTCTCATTCCAAAACCCGATGGCACTTTTCGTTTCTGTACCGATTATCGTAAAGTGAACCAGGTCACTGTCTCAGACTCCTACCCTTTACCTTTAATTGAAGATATAATAGACAGCATAGGCTGTGCCAAATTTATCAGTACGGTGGACTTATTGAAAGGATATTATCAAGTGGGACTCACGGATAGGGCCAAAATAATCTCGGCATTTATAACTCCATTTGGTCCTTTTCAATATTTGGTTATGGCGTTTGGCTTTTCTAATGCTCCGGCCACATTCCAGAGGGCCATCAACTTCCTAATTCAGGACCTAGGTGGGACGTTCGCCTACCTGGATGACCTGGTGGTGGTGTCGGACAGCTGGGACGAACATCTGGTGCGTTTGGAGATACTGTTTGCACGACTGCAAGGAATGGATTCTGCCGCCTGGCTAAATCTGCTTTTGGCCGGGCCTCAGTGACACCTGGGACATATCGTTGGGCATGGTATGGTGAGACCCAAGGACGCAAACGTTAAAGCCATCTTGTCCTTTCCCACTCCAAGGACGAGGAAGGAACTCATGCGCTTCCTGGGGATGTGCGGCTACTACCGTCGGTTCTGCAGTAACTTCTCCAGCGTGGCCGGACCCCTCACAGACCTTACCAGTTCTGCGGTCCCTTGCATCTGGAACCAGAGGTGCGACCAGTCTTTCCACCGCCTCAAAGCCTTCCTTGCCTCCAAGCCTGTAGTCCACCCCCCTGACTACACCTCGCCCTTCCATCTGCAAATCGACGCTAGCGGTGTCGGAGTTGGGGCTGTGCTCCTACAACCGGACCCAACCACTGATGTCCTCCACCCTGTGGCATACTACTCCGCCAAGTTGAAAAAACATCAGACCAACTACTCGACCATAGAAAAGGAGGCCCTGGCTCTGGTGTTGGCAATAAAAAAGTTTGAATGTTACCTCCAGTCTTGCCCACAAACAACCCTAGTCTTCACCGACCATAACCCACTCACGTTCATCCAAACCAACAAGACCTCCAACCAGCGAATCCTCCGCTGGGCTCTCCTCACCCAGCCCTATAATCTACAAGTCCGGCACATAAAGGGGGTCGATAACCTGATTGCAGACTCCTTATCCCGAGCTCCAGTGGAAATGCAGCAGCTACTCTCCAGACGCACCAGTTGATCACCTCCTTCGCGCCAGCGCTACGGAGGTCTTTGGAGGGGGGGTGTTACGAACCCCTCCACCACGCACTACGAACCACGCCATCTATTGTCCTGATCTACCTACCCACCACCACGAGCAACGCCATCTAGGGACGAGACACGTGTATGACTCGTCTTAGTTACCACTCCGAGGTTTCCCTTCTCCATATCCTGGGTTGCGTCACCTCCTCAAAGTCTTCTTTGTCAGCTCCAATTCGAGGAGAGGCACTTGGCTCTGGGAAGTGACCACAGGATCATCTATCCTCTAAACTTACGTGCAGTGACTACCTACCGTCTTCTACAATACTCAGCCTTACTCGTCAGCCATCTCAGCTCCTCACTTAAGTACATGTATCTTGTATTACCTCCCCCACGTCCACTTGCTTCAAAATTGTTTATGTTGTATTAATATGTATATACTGTTAATGTTTAGGTTAAATATGGTTAAGGGTAAATTATAGATAGCTGAATATTTTGTTAAGGAATTTATGGTACTTTATTATACACAACGAAAACTCGCATCCTTTGTCTACCTTTTATAGTCCAATTGTCTTTGTTTTTTTATTGTTGTTACCTGTTGGGATCTGGGTAGACGTTTAACTATATTCCGTCTAATAGTAACAGTCTCAGAGACTACCTGGGTGCAGGTCAGTGGTGGGTCTCGAGGCTACTGTAGGTGCAGGTCAGTGGTGGGTCTCGAGGCTACTGTAGGTGCAGGTCAGTGATGGCTCTCGAGGCTACTGTAGGTGCTGGTCAGTGGTGGGTCTCGAGGCTACTGTAGGTGCAGGTCAGTGGTGGGTCACGAGGCTACTGTAGGTGCAGGTTAGTGGTGGGTCTCGAGGCTACTGTAGGTGCAGGTCAGTGGTGGGTCCCGAGGCTACTGTAGGTGCAGGTCAGTGGTGGGTCTTGAGGCTACTGTAGGTGCAGGTCAGTGGTGGGTTACTGTAGGTGTAGGTCCGTGGTGGGTTTCTGTACGTGCAGGTCAGTGGTGGGTTACTGCTTAGAGTGCAGGTCAGTGGTGGAGTTTCTGTGGGGAGTGCAGGTCAGTGGTAGATCTCAAGGCTGTGATTGCAGGTCGGTGGTGGGTTACTGGGGTGCAGGTCAGTGGTGGAGTTACTGTACTGTAGGTGCAGGTCAGTGGTGGGTTACTGTAGGTGCAGGTCAGTGGTGGGTTACTGTAGGTGCAGGTCAGTGGTGGGTTACTGTAGGTGCAGGTCAGTGGTGGGTCACTGTAGGTGCAGGTCAGTGGTGGGTTACTGTAGGTGCAGGTCAGTGGTGGGTCTCCAGGCTCCAGAAACAACCTGTGTCATGTGTCCAGTTATTACCTGTGGACCCTCAGGCCACGACGGTGTGTGTAGCCCACATAACTGAGGTAAATGGACGGGGATAATCTCTAGTTAGTTATTCATGATGGTGGTGGCCGGAAGTTTGCCCATAATAACACGGTGGCCGGGGTCATATTTTATACTCGGAGAAGTACAGGTTTCAACGCCCTAATTCTCGGTGGGTTCTGACGCCGCCAGATATATAAGATCTCAAATAACATTGATGGTGGATTATTCTTAATAACTTTTATATGTTGACAATTTGTCAACTATTACCAACATAACTTTCTTACATCATGTAAGTGATTGTGGTGTACCGACTGTTGTTAAGAAACAAAAAGGAAATGATTTAGTCGTGTTAATATTATTGTGGCTCGTTGACTGTTGCCAGTTATTAGTGGTGGTTGTATGTTGTCAGTTACCAGTCGTTGTTGCATACTGCATGTTAACTGTTGCCAGCTGATGGTGGGTGTATATGTTAACTGTTGCCAGCTGTTGATGGTGGGTGTATATGTTAACTGTTGCCAGCTGATGGTGGGTGTATAAGTCAACTGTTGCCAGCTATTGTAAGTGGTTCTCTATTATAAGTATATTATTGCGAGGTACTGGTAATGGTAGTTTGATTTATATTAACTGTTATCAGCTGCTGATGGTGGCTGTATATTGTTTGTGAACTGTTGTCATCTGAGCCAACGATGGATGTAACAGTTGAGGACAAAATCTCTGAACACTTGGCAATATCTGGCATCTACTTCTGGGTCGTATATATGATTAGTTTATATCTAATAACGCTGTTTTTGATCACATATTATGTCATGAAAAAACTTCTTAATACAGAGACAAAAATGAGAAGTTACATTTAAAATGTCCATCGCCCTCACCGAATGATCCTCAAGTACTTATATGCCAGACACTGCCAAGTGTCCTGGGAATTTTGTAAATTCTCAGGCAGTACATGTGGGTCTGGCAGCTGTCTCCTCCAGGGTAGAGGCACAGTCAACGTGAGGGAGGGAGGGCCACTAAATGTCCTGGTAGTAAACATAAGAGTCTTATGATCACTGGATAAAAAAGAAATGTTAACATACAGACCTAGGGAAGAGGAGGGTGGTAAAGTGGCCCCAACTAGTGAGAATGGTCAAAACAGGGCGAACATAATGAGATACGAGGCTGTAGCTGTGGGGAGAGGGAGTGAAGCCTTTGATCCTTACCCAGAATACTTCACACACATCAGCCAACACTGCACACCTGTTTACTCGTTTAATTTACCTGTAAAAGTTTTAAAACTATTCAAAGTGTTTAAGAATATAAATATAAATTGCAAAACAAAGTAACAATAAGTACATAAGCGAACAAACGAAAAAAACAGCTTCAATTTGATTCGAGACAAGAAATTCTTCGTCAAGCGCTCTTTAGGTATAAGCTTTAAAGGTTCAACTCTTCTCCACACTCCTGTTAAAACTTCCTACGTTTTTCGTCGTCAACATTTTACCTTCATCAGGATCTCTACTACTTTCCTTGCTAATACTTTTTCCATCCTCCTCCTCACGCGCTCCCTCCCAACACTCAACTAATGCTGTCCTCACCATTTTCCTCCTCCTCCTCTCCAACACTTTAATCACCATCCCCACCATTGCTCCTCTCCTTCTTCTTCTTTCCAACAACAAATTCTCCATCAGTTTTCACCGCTACCTTGGATATAACGTCAAATTCTAAATTGCAGCTACGCCTTGGCCCGGCAACGTCTACCATCACCTGTCAGTCTAATGTCTCTTATCTATCGTCTCTATTTCCTTAATCATTACCATTTTTACCCTCTATTTCGTATCTTAGTCGATGGAACGATGGTAAATATTATGTCACAGACTGAGGGTCGTTGTTTACTGAAAATATTCACTGTGGTAACGACGCTATTGAACTCATAGTCATTAAAAAGTACAGACATGAGAATTTTGTTTTTGTTTATACAGTCTTAGTCCTACACAGGGAGTTCTATCTCTTATAAATTGTAACTCTTGATGGACTTGTGTAATTATTAACTTTGCTAGACTATTAAAGACCTAAGTTGTTGAAGAGCAGTAATAACATCATAACGTCAACCTCAACTTGAATTCCCAAACCTATTTAAAACATTGTAATAATTTATATGTATATCTGATTTTTTTTATATAATTCGAAAAGATTAGTACGTAGAATTTATCAATATATAAACCTAATACAAAGTGTACGTAAGTAGCATCGGTACTCACCTAACCTAAGGTAACTTAGCCCAAAGACTATAGAAGAGGAGGTCATCCCACACCTGACCCAAAATATGACCCAGGTTGGGCAAGACGTCACTGGGTAGAGAGGTCGAGACACTACCTCTCAGTTGGCTGCAGCCACAACTGTGAAAACTGGTGTTCTCAGTCACATAATGCCCGCTAATTGTGTTGTGTTTGGGTGTAATTCTTGGTTCAAACGAGAGGGGAATATACACTTCCATACACGTCCTAAAGATGAAGAACTAAGATACAGTGGGTTAACCTCTTCAAGAGAAAAGACAACATTAATACTGCTAATGGTCAGATATGCTCGGTGGGCATTGAACAGCTGCCAGAGGCTGACAGAAACTGCAGTCCATTGTAAAAGTAGTATGATAAATATTGAATATGAATTTTATCTATTTTTCATAACATTTACCATAAATTTAACGTTAGAGATTCCGTAAATAACGTCAAAAGCAAATAAATCTCTCTTCTATAGACCTTGGGTGGCCCTAGTGCCAGCCATCCTCGTACACGAGGGGCATCCATTATTGTTACGTCATTAAATATGTTATAAGTATATACTACAGTAAGTTTAAAATATAAAAGACAAAGAACATCGTAATATATATATTTAGTTTCAGGGTTTATTTAGTTATTTATTACTTGTACTTATTATTGGTATTTGTTTTCCTCTCATCTGTATAGTTTAAGTCTTTACTATTGTTTAGAATATATCATATCATATCACCCATGATGATTATCTTGTATTTAAAACGAAAATAATATTAATATCACTTAGATAATATTTGTTAAGGTTAGGTTAAGTTAGTTTAAGTTTTCTATTGAACAATTTATTAATACCTAATATGATGAAGTACATGATCGCCGATGGCCAGTTAGAAGCTTAAAATAATACATAGAAGTTATCGATATTAGGCAATTATCCCTATTTAGTTTAATGGCCAGGATTATATGGTCTACGATTAAGCTTTTGCAAATCATCAGTCGTTTTAGTCAAATAGAGATAGCTTTTTGGTTTTATTATTACAACTTAATTAAGATTAATTCGTAAAGGGTAAAATTTAGTGTTCCAGTTAAAACGTCGTTTACTGTCATATGATGGTTAAATTATACTGTAAGTAGGTTAGGTTAGGTTAGATTTTATATGAAGGTATTCATTTATATGTATATTTATGATCTACAGGATCGTTTATTGCCAGTGAAAACTTTCCAGAAAAGAGAAATACATCGAAGTTATCACTTATGACCAATTATCCCTATTGAGTGTAACATACAGTATATATTAGGAGGAGTTCCGCTTTTATGTATTTGTTTTCGTATTATTTAAGCCATTTTTTTGTTAAAGTTTAGCTTAGAATATATAAATATTATAAAAAAAACATTGAAATACTCACAAGTCACTTTGTAACATATAATTAAGTCGAGATGATAATAACAATACGACGTGCTGGTCAAGCTCCGAAAGAGTTGTCCGGGGGTCTAGCTAACCTCTGGTCGGGGCTTGACCGGCACGAAAAAAAAAAAAAATTTTGTTTACTAAACATGATTTTGGCAACCTGTGGTGTAATTGTCAGGATGCTCGACTTGCAAGCGAGTGGGGGCGCCCCGTGTTTGATTCCCGGACAGAGTAAAACTATGAGCATTATTTTTTTTACGCCCTTTGCCTTCTATTTACCAGTAAATGGGAACCTGGATGTTAATCGATTTGCGGAACTTATTCTAGAATAATGGTTAGCCAGTGCAGTTAGCGAGTTGTCTGGTCTTCTCGGACTATTCCTTGAAACTGGGTCATACAACTCGTTAACTTAAGGTGTGGTTGTGGTGTTGGCGACAGATTCTAACACCTTAAACAAATTCACGCCAAGGTGGCCCTAGGGCCGGCCATCCTCGTACAAGAAGGGCAACCATTATTGTTACGTGTATAATATTACCATCACTACCACAACCAGCATTATCACTACTATTGTCACCTTCTCAACTATCATCATTCCTTCCCTCTTCCTCCTCCTGCCTCCATGTTTTAATAATTATCGTCTCCATTATTATTATTATTATTATTATAATTATTATTATTATCATTATTACCGTATTATTATTATTATTATTATTATTATTATTATTATTATTATTATTATTATTAACAATACAACATGTGGCTGGATCAACAGTAGAAATTAGAAATAAGATAAAAATGTTGTATTAAATTAACAATTAAAACACAAACAACAACCACAGGTACAAGTCGATCAGTTTTTTATCATGAGAGAGAGAGAGAGAGAGAGAGAGAGAGAGAGAGAGAGAGAATCCCTGACTCACTGTTACGTTATGACAAAGTTGTTGGTAAATATATGGTATGGAAATTGTGTTGATACTCTCTCTCTCTCTCTCTCTCTCCCCAACCACTAACTAACAACACATCACAAACAAACAAGCAACAACACAACATAACCACAAATGACACCACAAAAAACATAATATAAAAAAGCAAACAAACAAACAATAAAACAAACAAATAAACAAACAAACAATAAAACAAACAGACAAACAATAAAACAAACAAACATACATACAAACAATAAAACAAACAAACATACATACATACAAACAATCAAACAAACAATACAAACAATCAAATGATAAAACAAACAAACGAAGAATAAAGCAAACAAACAAACAATAAAACAAACAAACAAACAAACATACATTCAAACAATCAAACCAACCTAAAAATATTCAAACAAACAAACAGACCCTCTTCAGTAAACCACCACCACCAAGGACTTCACTAACCTACCACCTCCACCACCACCTCCTACAACACTTTTTTTTTATTGGGCACCCCCCTACATCCTTGTGTAAGGTGAAGCGCAGAAGCGTTTACATCACCCAACAGGGAAGCATGCTAAGTTCATGCGTGCCTTTATGTCTCATGAGTTAAGGGCGTAGAAGCACTATTTATAATACAAAAACTCCCCAAACGTCACTCCTGCCTCGGTGACCTTTGTGGGGTATCACTGCCCACTGGTCTAGATCTGGCGAGAAAACTGCCCCCACCCAAAGGTCACTTGTTGGGTGTTACAAAGCGCCTGCTGGGTGTGCTGGGTCATTTAGGTGAGTCTCCCCCCGCCCTCCCCCAACTCCCCTCTCCACCCACAACCCAGGGCCACGGTGTGTAAGGTTAAGGCGTTCGAATTTTAATTGGGTTGATGATGAAATAATGCAGGGAAGGAGAAGAAGGCTAGATTACGTTAGGTTAGGTTAGGTTAGGCTAGATTAGGTTAAGTTAGGTTAGGTCTGGTCAGGTTACATTATGCATGAAGGTATTTATTTATATGTATATTTATGATCTACTGGATCGTTTATGGCCAGTCAAAAGTTTCCAGAAAAGAGAAATACATAGAAGTTATCACTAATGGCCAATTATCCCTATTGAGTGTAACATACAGTATATATTAGGTGGAGTTCCGCTTTTATTTGTTTGTTTTCGTATTATTTAAGTCATTTATTTGTTAACATTTAGTTTAGAATAAGTAAATATAATAAAACATAACATTGAAAAACTCACAAGTGACTTTGTAACATATAATTAAGTCGAGATGATAATACCAATACGACGTGCTGGTCAAGCTCCGAAAGAGTTGTCCGGGGGTCTAGCTAACCTCTGGTCGGGGCTTGACCGGCACGAAAAAAAAAAAGCCTTTTGGACTTAGTATACATGATTTTGGCGACCTGTCAATTATATGCAAGTTTTTTCTGCCATTTGCTTCTCAACCTATCAGTAATTAGGAACCTGGATGTTAATCGATTTGCGGATCACGTTCTGGTATAATGGTTAGCCAGTGCAGTTGGCGTATTGTCCGGTCTTCTCAATCTATTCCTTAATACTGGGTCATGCAACTCGTTAACTGAGGGTGTGGATGTTGTGTTGGCGACAGCTTCTACAACTTAATTTTACGCCTAGGTGGTCCCAAGATCTGTTAAAGAGGAGGACGATCTCGACCTGACCCAAAATGCGATTTATGCTTACGCCACCTCAGTTGGCTTCAGCCACAACTGTGAAAACTGGTGTCCTCAGTCACATAATGCCCGCTAATTGTGTTGTGTTTGGGTGTAATTCTTGGTTCAAACGAGAGGGGAATATACACTTCCATACACGTCCTAAAGATGAAGAACTAAGATACAGTGGATTAACCTCTTCAAGAGAAAAGACAACATTAATACTGCTAATGGTCAGATATGCTCGGTGGGCATTGAACAGCTGCCAGAGGCTGACAGAATCTGCAGTCCATTGTAAAACTAGTTTGATGAATATTGAATATGAATTTTATTTATTTTTCATAACATTTACCATAAATTTAACATTAGAGATTCCGTAAATAATGTCAAAAGCAAATAAATATATGTGCCCTGGTAGTGTTGTGTAATGAATTGGAAATTCTATAAGTTTTCAGGACACTCCCCCTTCTCCCTCTCTCCACTTCCTCTCCTCCTCTCTCTAAGAACATAAGAATGAAGAAAACTTCAGCGGGTCTATTGGCCCATACTAGCCAGCCCCGTTTTCACCCAACCCATATCGCTCACGTGTTTTGTGAGGTCATCATCACTCCTCTCACCTCATGTTACATTATTAATATAATGAACACAAGAGGGAGGAAAGAATATCCTGTAGGCAATTGTACATAGTTCCAATTCTCTCTCTCTCTCTCTCTGTGCTGTATCAGTCATAGGAACATTAATAGCTGCAGACAAGTCAGCGGCTGTCATCATAGACATACGTGCAGAGAGAAGAGGCCAGAAGAGGACTGTGCAAGAAATTGATTCTACATGGGCACCTGATGTACTGCAAGAGAAAGAACCTGAGGAAGAAAGACCAGTTCTGATCACTGAGGATCTACGACGTCAACTGGATGATGTGAGGAGGGAGAGAGATGTTCTTCTCATTGAGGGAAAAAGAGGAAGGCAGGAGAGGATTTATTGGCATGAGAAAAAATGCTTTACTAAGGCTACTGCTGCTACTAAAGATGTTTTAAGTAGTTACTTTTTACTCTTCTCAGGTGAATTTTGTCTTGACTGGTGTCCCTGTAATATACTGGTCTAAGGAGGATATCAGTCGAACACTGACCCTTCGCAGCTTAAGCCCGAAAGCTTATCAATACTTGCCTGATAAAAGTCAATTTCGTTTCCCATCTATCAGTACACTGCATCGTTGGATTCTAAGCTCAATGTGGAACCAGGTGTGTTGCATGCACTTCTGCAACTGTTGTATCAAAAATGTGAGTCTATGGGTGACTGTAAACGTCTACGTGTTTTATCTTTTGATGAAACAAGTGTCAGTGAAGATAACACTTGTCTTGTGAGGTCATAACTACTGTCACCTCACTCACACCTGGAGGCAAAGGCAGCACCTGTGATCACCTGCTCTAACTACCCCCCCCCCCCATAATCTGGCGTAAGTGGCTGTAACACTCGTCATATGACGTCATAACTACTGTCACATTATGTCTACATTATTAACATAATGGACACAACAGGGAGGAAAGGAACTCCTGTAGGCAACTGTATATACAGTTATAATTACCCTATCTTAAGCTGCAGTTATTTAAATACATGACTATAACTGAAATACATTGTTTTTCTTTTAACCTTTCCTTCTGTGTATCACCCACCACACTGACTGGTGTCCTTAGCTAAAGTTATATGCAAGATTAAACTCTCTATTAGTATTATTTTCTATGTGAGATACTGAGATAACAAAGTATAGTATATAGAACCATAAAATGTTCTGTTTATAAGGGGTGAGAGGTAGGCGAGGGAGTCTACCTGCTGACGTCAGCAAAGCTCCACCCACCTTGGCCTAGCCTAGCCTAACCTGACCTAACCTAACCTAGTGTAAAACAAGTGTAGCCTAGCCTAGCCTAACCTGACCTAACCTAGTGTAAAACAAGTGTAGCCTAGCCTAGCCTAGCCTAGCCTAGCCTGACCTAACCTAGTGTTGTCATGAAAGCGGCCGGACTGAAAGTGTCCCTTAGGAAATGCGCGTTCGTGCGCCAGGAAGTTAAATTCCTGGGATTCATCGTAGGTCATGGCGGCGTTAGACCCGACCCGGTGAAAGTGAAAGCGATAGCAGAGATGCCACCTCCCACCACAGCCAGGGGTGTGAAACAGTTCCTCGGCACCGCCAATTTTTTCAGACGTCACATCCCTCACTTTTCAGAGGCGGCCCTCCCCCTTACGAAACTTACAAAGAAGTCGGTTCAGTTTCGGTGGTCGGGGGAGGCAGATAAAGCTTTTAACCATCTTAAGGACTTATTGAAGTCGGCAACAATGTTACCACTGCCGGACTTCACGCAGCCGTTTTACGTGCACACTGACGCTTCCGACGAAGCACTGGGAGCCTGTCTCATGCAAGGTGGTGAAGATAACCCCATCCCTATTGCTTATTTTTCCAGAAATTGAGCGGAGCTGCCCTCCGCTACTCCACAACTGAGAAAGAAGCCTTGGCTATTGTCAAGGCCGTAACTTCCTTTGATGCTTACCTATTTGGTAGACACTTTTATGTAATCACTGATCACCGCCCTTTGATATATATCTTCCAAGGTAAAACTCCTAATGCACGGGTAGCACGCTGGGCAGTCTTTCTAAATGCGTATAATTTCTCCATTTTGCATAAGCCAGGCAAGAACCACGTAGTACCAGACGCACTGAGCCGTAATGTATTACCTATAAATAATGTCGGGAATCCTAGCAGCATGACTCAGCCCATTTTTGGGGACCTATCACCTAACGAGGTGCGCCAACACCAACTCGAAGACCCACAGTGGGGTCCTGTCATTGAGTTCCTTGAGGGGGGTCCGCTCCCCAAGAAGGTCAACAAAGCCTCACTTTGTGATTTCAATCTTTTAAGCGGAGTCCTGTATCTTGTTACTATGAAACAGGATGATGAGCAACCCACAGAACTCGTAGTCATCCCCGCATCCTTGGAAAACTCGGCCCTAGAAGTAGCTCACTCTTCCCAATTCGCAGCCCACCCGGGTGAATGTCGCACATATGCACGTGCACGCTCTATGTTTTTCATGCCCAATCTAGCGCGGAAGGTTGGGGCATTTGTCAAAGGATGTCTGCCGTGTCAGTTAAGGAAGGGTACCCCAAAGAGACAGGGAGAGTTGCAGGAGTTTCCACCAGCCTCTCAGCCCTTGGAACGGGTATCGATCGATCTAACTGACATGTCAATACGTTCACACCGGGGAAACAGATACGTTGTTTCCATCGTCGATCACTATTCACGTTTTGCAACCTATATACCCATCCCCGATAAACGCGCAGAGACAGTTTGTGAAGCCCTATTACAATACGTTGGTACTCATGGATGTCCCCGGGTCATTGTAAGTGATCAAGGGACAGAGTTTACCTCGGGCATCTTTCAGAAGGCGTGCGACTTGCTGCGGGCTAAGTCAAATCTCACCACTAGTTACCACCCACAGGCTAATGCCATGGTTGAGCGTTCCCACCGCACGTTGAAAGATCACTTGTCGTTTTTGGTTAATAATCAGTACGGCGGTTGGGACGATCAGCTACCTCTTGCACAACTGGCCATGAACACCGCAATTAATACCACCCTGCATAACACTCCTTACTTCCTTCACTTTGGTAGGGATCCAAACCTTCCTGCTGGTGTAATCAACCCCCCACCCCTATCCTATGGCGAGGACTACCCTTCTGTCTTGCAAAACAGGTTACAAACGGTCTTTACTCGGGTGCAGGAACTAAACAGGAAAGGTCACTTACACAACGCCACCTACTATAACCTCAGGGTCACCCCTTCCAATATTACCGTAGGTACCCTGGTCTTCCTAACTAACGAATCATCCTCCCCCGATACCCCCTCTAAGTTGCAACAGAGATGGCAGGGCCCATATAGAGTAACCGCTCAACCCAGCAAAGTAAAC